>NC_068355.1:110146823-110316823 GCF_020536995.1 Dreissena polymorpha
ATTTTGGCCGGTATTTTATCCTTTAGGTTTATTATTCTTTGATTACATTCATATTGTTTACATCAAAACGAAAGTACGTTTCCCGTTGGCAAATCGTTAACTTTTCGGTAAGTTCCACGCACATAATATGTGCATTTAAGATTGATCATTGTATTTTCATGTATATAATTTAATTATTTAATAATACAAGTCGGTTACAAACATGCAATATGTTTGTGCAGGCTATAGAAGTAGTATAATACAGTTACTGCTTGAAACGGTAGGGTTGTGTTTTCATGAAATAGTAGGGTTGTGTCTTTAACAAGGTGTTCACGTGAACCATAAGTATATAAAGCGCTGCTATATTGGGAGCAAGCAGTCTGCATTCGATTGCCGATCAGAGCACATCGTTAAATACGTTGCATTAATTAGAGACCTTATACCATTGGAATTATCTGGGACTTTGGATGCCTTTTAAGTAGAAGTGACCCAAGCAACTTTGCGCATTACACCATAGCTTGCTGGGTAGCTTCAATAGAGACTCATACCTTTGTCCGGGTCACAGGTTGTTATTGGTGATATAAGACGGTGCACGAGTCTGGTCTCGTAGGTCAGCCTGAGTCTGTCAAGCTACTGATTGTCGCTTGTACAACACTGACCGATTGTCTTCCTTGCATAACGCAGAGAGGGGACATTGATTTTCTTCCTTGCGTAACGCAGAGGGGAGACACTGCAGACTCTTTGGTATAAGTGCAAGTCGACCCAAGTCGACTCAAGCCAACCCAAGACGACCCAATTCAACCCAAGTTGACTCAAGTCATCCCACGTAGACCCAAGTCAACCCAAGTCAAACCAAGTCGACCCAAGTCAACCCAAGTCGACCCAAGTCGACTCAAGTCAACCCAAGACACCCCAAGTCGAACCAAGTCAACCCAAGTCGACCCAAGTCAACCCGAGTCGACCCAAGTCGACCCAAGTCAACCCAAGACACCCTAGGTGACCCAAGTGATCAAAGCAATCCAAGTCGCAAAGGGCATACGGAACCGGCTTGTATAGACGCAAATTATATTATTTGTTTATCAAATCACACGGCTAAGGAAAGCCCGGGGAAAAGCCATTATATATACATCCCGAAGGAACGGTAGACACGTTACATATAGTCGGTAATTAACGTCATCTTTAGGTGCAACTTCAAGGACTCTGTCTATGCAGTTCCGAATATTAAAATGAACACTCTACATTTAAAAAGCCTGTCATCATCTTCATAACTTGGCGAAATTTCAAAGCTTCTGCATGATATTTTCGGATAACAAGAATTTCCACTATTTCAGTACTTACCTTCATATCTGGGTACCACTTAAATGCTTCAGTCGCCGAGAATCCTAGCACAAGCTTTTTTATGTCCAGAAAGGTGGTTGTTGTATAATTATGATGTAGTTTTCCGTCATGCCGAAGCTGTGGAAGTAATGCACGTGCGTCCAGTGCGCGGACGGAATGATCGCAACAACGTTTTGTGACGCATCGAGATTCACATCGTCGTAGGGCTGATCTGTATTGAATCGTCTTGTTAATGTGTATTGTCACGCATCAACACGATTGTTAAGTTATTTTACATGATTTAGCCATTTTGAAAACTACACAAACACATGTGAATAATATATGATAGTATCAGATAAATACAGATAAAACTTTGTTGGATTTACCGAATATATACGGCACAAGATTTTGACTTATTGTACGGAATTTTAAGACAAAGCACATTCTTCCTATTGAGCAAATATATGTTAAAGCAACAAACCTTTTTTTCTACCCATGCGTGTCACTACAGTAGGCAATCCTTTCTTAAAAACATGACCGACGTTGTACACCGTACAATCTGCGTCGATATGAGGATGTGCGGTTGCCATGTCAACAGTTGTTAGCTCTTTCAGGTCAAGCTGCAGTCACACATATACATTTTTAGCTTGTCGCTTGGCCACTTTTTATGCATGATCCTATGTGCTCGTAAATTGTTGTTATACCATTAACAACTTCTTCGATTGCTCGGCTAAGGTTTCGCTTGACGTTATTCATGCAAATTTGAGCAACATGTTTCAACAGGTTATATAAATTGTTTGACTACATATTGTCACACGAAATGAATAACATGGATAATGTGACAGCAGATGTGTGGCGTCATTAGCAACGATATGTTTTGTATGTTTTAATAAAAGAGGATGAAATGATACAAAAATACTTTTAGGGGTTTTGAAATAGTGCTTAGTACAGGCAGATTGAACTGTTGATTTCGGCGTAAGATCTGTTTATAGTACACGTGCGTTCAGAACAATATGATTCCACGAGTATTCAGACAAAAACACACTGTGTCATTGATTACTTGAACATACTGATGCATGGATGCGCATTGCTTACCTTTTGCTTTCGTGCCAGAGTATCAGTATCGATCTGATTTCAAAAATTGGTTTCCGTGGCGGCGTAAAGGTTATCGTCGAAAGGAATAACATTCACAAGCGTGTTGTCTGTTAGATCTCTAGCCTAAAAGTACGTGAGGAACCATTTGATACAAACGTAGATTTATTAAAATTACATCATCAAATCAACTTTTGCAAATGAATTTTATGTACGAAAGCTAATTTTGAGATGAAAATGTGTAGTAAAGAAACAATATAACATTATACAAATGCATTGAAATGGCATAATAACGTATAAAACAGGAAAGAGGAAGAGGCCACACATTTGTTAGGCGAATATGAACCAAACAAGATACTTTAAGAAACAGCACCTTTAAGTACTAACAAACGATTACATCTAAATATCCAATAACAAAATTATGTGCAACTGATCGCATTATACGTGTTTAAAACAAATAACTCTAAGAAGTATTGGAAATTTTGCGATCTTTGAAACATAAGAAAATTAACAAAAAATCTTTAATATAATGTCTTTTAATACATTTGTCTTAACACATTCTAGTAAATATAGACAATTTCTTCATAACTATTTAGATTTATAAACCTTACATTTAATATTATACTTGATGAATAAGTATGCGAACACTAACATTATAACAGCAACATTTTCAGTCCAATGATATAAAAATCCAAATTTGATTTCACAAATGAGACGGATCAGCAAATCTTTTATGAAGCGAACGCTCCTGAACAATTATTTACTGCTTAATAAAAATGACTACATACATTAAGAATTGATAACAAGTGATCTAAGCACCTTAGGAGTATTAAAATATATTATAACCAAGCATCAGTAAAAATTACGCTTACCTCTTGAAGAAGTTTTTGCAAGGATCTGGATACTTGCAGTGCCGAATTCTGCAGTGATTGTGCCTTTACCTTAGTAACCTTTCGATAGGTGTCGATTTGAATATGTTTTCGCTGATATTTACTTCATCTGGAGCTCGAGTTAAAATACAGAAAGGTAGTTTATTTACGCATGGATCTCCATATCTGTATATAAGGTATTGCATTTTATGACTTAGACTGGTAAACGTTTGGTTTAATTTATTAAACATAGTGACATTGGACTATAATTAGCGATGAGAATTAACAGGGTAATTCGGGGAAAGCCGTATAAAATAAACAAGATATGTTGTATGGTTAAACAATTATTTATATTAAAATCAATTGTTTTGTTTAATAAGTTAATGTTTCAAGAAACATAAGAAGGCTCTTGTAGCCGGATCTTCAACATACTTGTTGTTTGAATAAGCTTAATAAGTTAAATAAAAACGATTATATGTGTCGTGTTGTGATAAAACTTGGCTTAATGCATGTGCGTAAAGTGCCGTCCCAGATTAGCCTGTGCAGTCCACACAGGCTAACCAGGGACGACACTTTCCGCTTTTATGGTATTTTTAGTTTGAAGGAAGTCCCTTCTTACCGAAAATCAAGTTTAAGCGGAAAGTGTCGTCCCTGATTAGCCTATGCGGACTGCACAGACTAATCTGGGACGACACTTTGCGCACATGCATTATGACCAGCTTTCACAGAACAAGACACATATAGTTAAATAAGTTAAACTCTTATACTTTATCTCTTTATCTTGTACACGTTATCCAACGAAAAAAGATGCAAGTATTCAGAGAGTGCCTTACACTGACACTAAGGTGATACCATTTAATAACATTAAATTGATTTAAAGACGTTTTGCTTCTTACCGATTCTGGGGTGCTGAATTATAGCCAGCCCATCAAATAGATGATTGTAGGTGTGGTTCCCTACCTCATACATCCCACCTCCATTTCGATACAGATCTCCGCGTACATAGGGCGGAATGGTACCTAGGCAACATTTTAACAATGAAAGGAGTTAGGTTAAAGAAGTCCACACATATGTTATATACATTGTGTACATTTATAGTGTACACAGGTGATTCCACAAAAATGTTCCGCATAATCTCGCCAACAGTCTTTTTAAGTATGCACTGTTTTGATTTTGCATTGATAAGCAACACTAGCAGTAGATTAAGGCTTAATAATATGATACAATCTCTGTTATGTTCACATATTATAAAAACGTCTTAAGTCTCATCACATCATCAAAATATGTCAAAAGGTTGAACGTTCACAAGCACTAATTGTTGTTAAACGAACTTGAAAATCAGTTTTGTATATAAGTATTATCATAAAATGTGTTTGATAAGTCAGTGATTGGATTTTGCAAGTTTCTAATAAAAATATTTATTTTTATAATCGCATAGCCTAAAATGTATATACTTTGTTATTCTTATCATTTAGGACAATTATTAAGATACGGTCACATCGACCAATAAAGTAACAGCATTCTGTATTTTTTGCAAAATAAAAACCTGCAAAAACTAAAATTTTCATATAAAAATATAATTTAAAAGCGAAGAAATATTCAAGTAAAAGATGAGCTGCGTTTCGGTTGATTGTTCATAACCTAATTGTCTTTTTAGAATTTGTTATATAAAGGCAGATTGTCACTTTAGCAATCTGTGAATACTATTAACTTAAAATGTGCTCATATGGTGGTTATTTGAGCAAAATGGATACACCCATTGGTCGATGCCAATAGCCATCGATAAAAATAAATGAGGCATAAAGCACAATATGTTAGGTTATGATTGGAATAGTTCAGCATATATTCGCAAATGATTTAAATTCAATTCATACAGTTTATTCCAACCATTAGCAAGTGTTAATGTTAATGGTAGATGACTAATTTAGGAAATGTGACATCTTTGTGTTTTCCTGTTTCGTTCGTCTTCGTTCATAATCCTGTAACTTATATGATATATCGATCGACAAGGTTGATGCGAACGGGTATACTTGTTCCATGTTACACCATAATTACCTCTAAGCAATAATTTACTTATATAACTTATCATAACAAATAATCTGTAAACTCTTTGAACGTTTGGTATTAAAAGTTTTAAATTTGTGCACGTTCTCTTTATAAATATGGCAGGTAACGCAGCATTATGGCAACAATTAACATTTTAAGTTTTTGCATATAATTCAACACAATTTTTAGTATTTGTGTTATGAAGTAAGCAACACTAAGCATACGCTAACTTTACATGTTCAGATATAATGTTGATATTCATATGAACTATATTATGTACAATCTGATTGTGTAAAAGGATTGGTTTGTGATTATTGTATACCTTGAATAGTTTCATTATGAAGAGGAAAATAACCATTCATCGTATCATTTATTACATTCAATAAATATCGTAAACAAGCAGATTATATCGTTTTAAAACTCGCTTACAAACAGGATAACGAAATGTATCAAAATACATTATTTCCACTCTAAGTTTCATAGTATTCACACGAAAAATTGTTATTCATAATGTACTAACGTCTTATAGAAGTACCGGGTGCTTTTTCTGAGGGATTCGCTTGATTGGTTTTAAATTATTGGTTTTATTAATTAGATCTTGATGGGAAAACGTGATCCGACAAAAGAATCCTCCTAAAACAATTTTATTTTTAAAGCAATAAATCGCTATATCCAAGCATTAATTGAAGCAACACTTACTTTTATGTCCACACGAATGCCACGAAAGGCAAGCTTCCTAACAACAAAAAGTTATATTAAACCTCTTTTTAATTTCAGAGATTCGCCTAAACAAATGTTATCATGAAAATCAACACAAGCAAAAGATGCATATGACGGCAATCAAGGCATGAGTGACGGTTTCTTGTTAACTACAGTTCTCTTTAATAAGATCTGAAGACTTTTGAATTGGAAGTTAACATCTCCCACAGTTGAAAAGATTGCACTCTGAAAAGTCCTATGCATAGCATTTACTATTGAGTAAATAACAACTAGAGATACAGAAGAAACAGTTGTGATTCTTGTGCACAGTTGACTCCTGTTAGCCTGGTACAATCTTTGTTATATGCTGCTAACCGAAATGTAAAGGTTAATATTACCAAAGTAGAACAGTAAAAATAATGAGTGGATAATTGAATGAAACCAAGTTACATTACCACTATTTTAAAAGCATTTATTAATTTATAGTTGCATGATTTTTGGAAATGTTTTACATTTAAATCGAGGTAAATGGTCAGAAAATTAGATTTGGAATATTAACGTTTCAAGTTAACAAATGTTTCCTTTCACAACCCTCGTAATCGTAAACTCTGACTTGTTCATGTGTTTTTAAACTCTGACTGGTTTATTGCTTTGTAAACTCTGACTGGTTCATTGCTTTGTAAACTCTGACTGGTTCATTGCTTTGTAAACTCTGACTGGTTCATTGCTTTGTAAACTCTGACTAGTTATTGGTTTGTTAACTCAGACTGTTCATTGGTTTGTTGCCTCATGAATAGCCAGCACAATAATTTGGATAAAGGTAGGTCAAAGAGGAGTTGAGAATATATTATTTTAATAGTTTTATATTCTTTCGAGGAAAAAGACTAAGGACAATAATACAACAAACGGTTGGAGCATCCTAAATTCCGTCTTTTTTCGATCACCTACATACATAAGGGAAGACAATAATTTGAATGACAATTAAACAATTTGCATTGTATAGTGTGAGTAACAACCATATTATTAAACGATGCTTTTTGATATCAGCACACTTGAAACCGATTTTTTTCATAGAAAATGACAGCATTATGCAAAACATAATCGTCATGTTTCAGGCAAGTTCACGGATAATGATTATTGGAGTAAAATACCATTAACATGAATTCATATACAATCTGAAGTCGCCTGCAGCTGTATGGTAGTTGAGTATACTACGCTCTCACGTGATGACTTGCAATGATTTACATGCCATGCTCTACCAAAATTAAAAGTATTGCAGAACTATTAGTGCAAATACATTAAATTTAACAAAATTATTATACGTTAAAACATATTCCTCATAAATTATTTAATGATAATCCCGATTTATCAACAAGACAGACACATGAAGGATAATTTGACTGCGCGCGTATGTCCTTTTAACAAATTTACACATCCCCGTGACATATATTTACACTTCGCAATATCAGCACGAATAGCTGTTGTTAATTGACTCGTCTGTATTAAAAAGACTAACAAAATAATAGCCACCATTTTAATTGTTTATTGTGAGTGGGTGACGGATTCAGAAAATGAACCAAAATATATATACATACTTTCAAAAGCATTGGCATAAAACAAAACACCATAATCAGCAAGGAAGTAATCGAACTAAAATTGTTTATATAAATTAAAAAAGTTTTCTTTCGAACAGAGTTCTTGAATTTTGTGTACATTTAGCTTGCAATCGATTAATGACCCCAATTTGTTTTTATTGAATATCGCGGAACACGAATATTCAAACGGGGAATGGTAATACATTGTTTGATTTAACTAACATTTTGTAACATTTTATAAATATAATGCATTCCTTAATCCTACACATGGAAGTAAGAAATACATGTCAAAGATGGTATATTTTAACATATTTTGTTTTCAATTATTTAAAGTTATTTCAATTTAGCATATATCAGAAGTATCGCTAGTTTTGCATGTAACGCCTAATTTATAAGACTACCTAGAGTTAAATTAGGGGTGGCCGACTGGGGCTGCTTTAACAGTTGTTGGTGCTTGTGAAAGTTAAATACAATGAATTACCATATATTGTCCATTTATCCAACTGATCTTAACTGCGTTCGTTACACGAACAAACCGGTGCTCCATTTGGGATATACACTCGTTACTTTCTTTTGAATAAAAATTTGCGCAGTACACACCCGACTGCAAATTATCTTACATGTTCATATTAACACATTTTTAGACGTTCGGTCTTAACTTGGTACTATAACCTTAGGCCCACAGCCTTCTGTAACATACATGGAAGCTTTCCAAATAACTGAACTTTAATATTGTTATTTATTTACTTATGTTAAATGTTTACTTAGTTATACAGCATTACCAGTCATATCAAGAGGTAAAAAGAACCTTGCAATTCATATCGAATCTTATACCAGACATAAACAGTTTCATGATAATAGTTAAAATACTTAAGATACAAATTAAAAGCGACAAAAGGAACGATATAGTAGTATTCATGCTTCATGGACATGGGCAAAGAACTCTAATATATTGATATACTGATAGGCTTGAGAAATAGAATGAAGAATTTTTCAAAATGATGCTTGCAAACTAGTTTGTAAATGTACACATGATTGATAAATCTTTAAAAATGTTTACGGAAGCTTATATTGAACCTTCTCTGGTAGTTCACAACACGATTGCTAAAATGACAATGCTATAAACGTCTATCAAATATTACACAATTAGGACTTCAACTATATGATAAGATTAAACACAAAATATTTTGCAATAAAATTCTTTATAAATCATGTGTCACCTGGCTATTCCCCAATGAGCTTGCTATATCATACTAACTATTCATCATTTGCTGGTATTGGCATAGTGTTTTTAAATATAGGGCTGTTCGCCTGACTGATATCAGAGTAGAGTATCATATTATCCATTGTGTGATATTATTATTAATACAGAGCTGAAAACCTTGATATTGTTCATGTCTGATTTAAATAACAGATAAAACAAGGTCACAGGCAAGTGAACAAGCATGTTAGTCAAACATATTAACGATACTCTTCTTAATAACACTTTTTGTTTTAATTCGGGGACTCGGCATGTGCAGACTTTCAGTATCATATGTAACACAAATGTTAAAATAACTGTGTTTCCCAACTGATTTTCATTGAAAAAAGTAAACAAGTTAAGTATTGATGCAAAGCATCAAAGGCCGACGGGAATTTCAGGCACTCAATGAAGTTACATGGAACGATTGTTTTTCTACTGTAAATATTAATATATTGGCCGATTATTTTAAACAAAATAGAAAAAGATACTGGTATAACAATTATCAATGATTTTGTGTTATAACCCCCAAATTACCATTATCTATGATGTTGTGTTATAACCCCCAAATAACCATTATCTATGACTTTGAGTTGTAACCCCCAAATATTTCATAGTCCATTTTATTTACATTGGTTTCCTTTGTTTTACTGGCATCCGTGTGCAGTTTTCATTAATGGAACAGAACTGTGTATGTTTTAAAAAATCTGCTTCATCTTGTAAGCGTAATTTCATATTTTTCTCATCTTCAAGGGGAGATGATTCTGAACTTATTCTTACGTTGCTCATTTACGATAGGGGTTGAGTACTCATTGATATGAAAACACTGTAAAAGCTTTAATGTGTTTACGATACCCCCCCCCACCCTCTCACGCATATATTTAATGGGCATAATAAAAACAAAAAATGGTTACAATAAAACAGTATATTTATTAAAACTAAAATGTCTACATCAAAACAAAAAGTTAACATAGAACGCAAATAAAATAATTTAATTCTAATTGGGCTCGAACCTTGTGCCTCTCATATGTGAAGCGAGCGTGTAACCACTACAGTACGGAACCGCTTGAAAAATCACCTTCTTACTAAGATATTAATAAGCTTTTTATAGTCGGTTTAAATGTAAACCCGGAAGTTTAAACGCTCGATAGTGAGCGGGTTAAAGGTCCATACCAAAGGGTCCATACCACGGGCAAGATACGGGTAAGGCCTGCGGTTTCTATATGTGGTTTAAAAAAAAAAACCTGTAGGAGGACTTGATAGTAATAAGACTGGGGTGCTGAGATGGTGCTCCTCATTGATAAGCGGCTGATTTCTTTATCAAGACTCATTATTACAATTAATAATACGTGTCGCGCTTCGCGCTCTATAGCGCCTCTATTAGTAACTAGGTGGTTGCTAGGAACAAAGAAGGTTTTAATGTGTTTACGACCCCCCCACCCTCTCACACATATATTTCATGGGCATAATAAAAACAAACAAGAGGGTCATGATGACCCTGAATCGCTGACCTGACTAATCTTTCTACATCATTTTAAATTCTATCAGACCCATATACAATCCCATGCCAGATTTCATCAATCAATACATTCTGACAAAATCTCATTAATGCGTGATGAAAACTGTCATCTTTTTCAACTACACAAGGTTTTTCTAGAATTGGCCCTGTGCCCAATTCTTTACCCCACATGACCCATATACGATCCAAAATCAGATATTATCAAGATAAACATTCTGACCATATTTCATTAAGATCTAAACAAGGTTTTTCTATTATATGACCTAATGACCTAGTTGTTGACCCCAGATAACCCAAATACAATCCCAACCCAGATTTCATCAAGATAAAAATTCTGACAAAATTTCATAAAGATCTGATGGAAACTGTTATCTCTATTGTCAACACAAGGTTTTTCTATTATTTGACCTAGTGACCTAGTTTTTGACCCCAGATGACCCAAATACAATCCCAACCCAGATTTCATCAAGATAAAATTCTGACCAAATTTCATAAAGATTGGATGAAAACTGTGACCTCTATTGTCTACACAAGGTTTTTCTATTATTTGACCTAGTGACCTAGTTTTTGACCCCAGATGACCCAAATACAATCACAACACAGATTTTATCAAGATAAACATGTTGACCATATTTCATAAAGATTGGACTTAAAAACTGTGACTTCTACTGTCTACACAAACAAATTGTTGACGGACACACGCACGCACACACGCACGCACAACGGACGCCGGGCATCACACGGTCACATAAGCTTCGTGACAAGTGAGCTAAAAATGGTTACAATAAAACAGCATATTGGACCTCGCAAATGTGAAGCGATCGTGTAACCACTTCACTACGGAACCGCTTGAAAAATCACCTTCTAACTAAGATATTAATGGGAGCCTAATGGCTACTTTTCCAGAATCACTCTATGTAATTATTTCCACATAGTAAATTGTATATCAAAACTAATTGCAAAATTTTAAAACTTTTTACCAGCCGGTTAACTTTTTATACTACGTTGAATACACCTACCCCTTGACTCGTTTAGGCGTTTTCTATGGATTTAACCTATATCCAAAATATATAGTTGTTTTGTAATGGGATATACATATATTTTGACAATTAACTTAATAAACGTACTCGACTGGATTTTGTTAGTAGATACAGAATGAAAAACGTGTCATTGAAAGCGAATTGTGCCTTTGATGTCCAATAAAATACTTGTAGTGTTATGAAATGCATATATTGTACATATTTATTTACCACAACATATTTTCTACACGCTGAATGAATTTCAGGAAGTTTTACCGTTCCCATCTCAAGAAATTTTACTTTGAGTATGCCTACCCCAATTCATTTTCACGCAATGAATTTAAGTATAAACTTGTATATCACTTGTTTTTGGGGGTTTTCTAGTTGGTTATTAAAAGCTACAGTTATAAACCCTTACATGTGAAGAAATTTAGTTAACTTTGTATTAATATTGATATAATAATACATTAATAAGACAATCTTAAGGTCACCTAAAGTCGAAGGCAACATATGAATACAGGCGAAGTTCACGACAAAATGTCAAAGTTGTCCCTATATTACGTAGCATAACGATGTATAAGTTATCATGTTCATGTAGCACAATAATATACAGCTTCTATTTTAATAAAAACAACCAGATAAATGACAACTAGATGTACATAATTTAGTATCAGTATAAAGCCATCGCGTTATTTTGACTGGCCGCGTGTCATTTGAAAGCCATATTATCTAGTTCCGTCACTTTTCGTCACTGAAAAAACTAACCGATTTTAGTGACCACTTCAGATAAAATATTTTTTGCGTTTGTGACTTTTGGTAGTCCCTAATTATTTTTAGCAATCAAAGTATCCCTAAAGTCATCCTCTCTGGAACTAGAAAATATGGCTTTCAAATGACACAAGGCCAGTCCATATCCCGCAATGTTTTCAGCTGTTGGTCGCTTTAGAGTTCCTCTATGCAACAGCACGTCTAACAATCTAATGTTCTTTGCCTTTAAGGCTTTTCATGACTTAAACAAACTGAATTATGGATTGCAGTAACAGTAAAGATGTGGGCCATATTGTCAGTAATTTTACATGTTTTAAGCAAAGATCCCAGTGCTTCATCAGGAGCACTGTGGGCGTTGCAGGTTGCCTGGAGAACACGTTCACTAGATCTTCCTGTTTGTGTGACTGTCCAGGATACGATTTTTGAAAACCGGCAAAGAGTCAACAAAACTGCTTACACAACTACAAAACTTTCAAAACAGTGTGTGTTCAGCAATGCACTAACCAAAACCGGAATATCAAACCTGCGCCCATTATGAGCAACAAAAATGGCTCTGGGAAACTTTGCAAGCCACATCATATTATCATGTAGAGAAGTTTTAATTGATACACTATCAACACTTCCACCATTTACACGCATTATGCCATGATCATAAACAGAGATGCAATTTCCTTTTCTGAGCTTAGGAAGAAATTGGCACTGTTGTCTTCACATATGTCGAGAACTTAAAACCCGTCTTCAAATGCACAGCAGCAATCTAAGTAATATCAGGCATTACTGTACCTCGAACTGAAATACAAAATTAAATTCACACAAAGCTTATTTCATGAATTTTATAATTCCCCTTTAAGTTTCATTCTGACGCCTTATATGATCGTTTGTTATGAGAAAAATCAATTTTCAACAATGAAATGAATAATTGTTATCGAACACAACGTTGTCGATCGGCGTTTGCTTCTTTTTCGATTATGCAAATCGCTCGCTTTTAATTCGCACTTTCATTTTGCTAAGAAAATGTCAACAACCGTGACGTCATGAACACAATTTTTTATGAAACGAATTAATTTAACTTATATTTGTATTGTTTAGTTATTAAATCTTAAAGTGATAAGCAAATTTAACTCTTAAATAAAAAATACAAATTTCTTTCGTGTATTTAGTATAATTTCCAGACTTAACCGTAGATATCGCTTATAGCCGAAACGCTTTCCGAATACGGCGATATCGACCGACTATTCCCGATCTCACTAGATGTAACGGTTATCAATAAAGCAATAAACTGTGTAATCGCTGTCGTCTTGTAAAATTGAAGAAAAAACGCGTTAACCAAAACTCGAACAGCAAAAGTCTGCGCTATTGTTAAAAAAACACAATATAAATATATTGATTATGTTTTTGTTTTTATACAAAACCAGAATTTTCACCGGTTCGCGTATTTGCCCAGTCCCTGTGATCGTTCGTTATTGCCCAGCCCTTGTGATCAGTTATTAATTAAAAAAATAAACTTTGCATTATTGGCAATAAATGTTGTAGTAAATGTAATAGGCACAAATGCAGTACTTATTTTCACTAATTTACACAAAAAATCACCACTATGAAAGATATTCTTAAAACAAAAACATATACATTGATCCGTAAAATAACTTCTCCTCCCATAAGCGAAAAAAAACCTATTACATACTAGTCGCCGCACTTCAGTGCAACGCAAATTATCAATAAACATTTTGCCTTTGAGTCGTTGTGAGATTTGTGTAGCTAATTTAACAAGCGTCTTAATGAGAAAATTCATTCGAAATGACGTTGCTAAACTTGCGCTAATTATTTTATAAATTATAAATTATTTTATTTATTATATATTATATAATATTTTATCAATATTAGCATTGACTAAACCTTAAAAGTATTTTCGTTGACACAATTAGTTGATTTTGACCTTTTAATGTCAATCAGCTGCACTTATAACTCCCCTTTTACCAAAGTAGGCCATGTATTATTTATAGCAACACTCAATTTTTAACACATGTGGCAACGATTTAAGCTTGATACTAATACTAGTGTTTGGATTTAACTTGTTGCTGAACAAGGTTTGTATTTATTTTTTGTAGTACCGGTGCCCAGCCCACGAAACACGCACATATATCATGATGAGGAACCGACAACCAATCAGAGGTAAGCTTACTGAGAGCACGAGTGACTGTGTGATAATACGTGTTTCTCTGGAGGTTTTGGAGTGCCCTGACACTTTTGTGTTGGGTCAGGCACACATGATTAATGGCGATAGCCAGTGTGCTCTTTAAAATGGACAATTAATTTATTTTCGGAGCAAGGTTTTCACATTGTGATAATCTGTACGTTTCATTAAAATTAATATATTGGCGATATTGATTTTTCTTGCTTGTTACGCTTAACCTTAATACATAGACATATGATATATGGCTATATAGATACGGATAGAACGGATTTCGGATATACTTTTATATGACACAATGTTAAAGCAAAGCCGGATTCAATTTTGACATTAAGTTTTTGACATTAATTTGTTAATGTGAGTATTTTAATAAACATTTTCATGTGTTAAAAATATGTTCACACTTCCAGGCTCTATATAGTTTAACATTTAGAATATAAAATATATTTTGAATAAACAACTGGTAGCAAGATGAGTTGCAGATAATTGGTCAGTTACCCCATTTTTACAAGCTCGTTTGACCTGTTAATTCTTTTCAGCTCAATTCAACAGTGAAAAATGCCCACGATATCACTTTAAAGTAACATTACTACTCAAAATCAACGAAAATTTCGTACAATATTTCGTAAAATAAAGCTAAACAATTAAAAATCATTGTTCCTTACGGCCATTGTCGAAATTTCAACGCCAGATTTGGTATCGTAAAACAAATGTTTGTGGATACAAAATGCTCGTTTTTATTATGGTTTTAACATGGTACCATTTTAGTGTTCGTGTGTCGTATTAATAGATATATTCGCAGGAAATTAACATGTAATTTATTGTGGTCACAAATAAATAAAAACGAGCATTTTGTATCTACAAATATCTATGTAATCATACCACATCTAGCGTTGGCCATTGCTATAAGGAACACTGATTGATTAGGTGTTAACTTTTTTATGTTACGAAATACTTTACGAAATTTTCGTTGATTTTGAGCGTTATAGAGACTTTAAATATTTTATGAATAACATGCTTCCATGTATGTATGTTGTATATTACGGAAATAATAGTTTATGTACCCATAAAATACATGTTCTTAAAATACTATGTATAATACATGTTTTTTTATGTCTGTAATATCTTATGAAGAAAATAAAAAAACTTGTTTAAAAAAATCATTACCTAGCTGGCTTTTTCTCGGATTCCCCAAGTAAACTGTCAAATGGTTTCTTGCATTTGCATTTTTTATTTTGTAGTGTCCCTCTTGAAGTTTGCATCTGTGCTGGCGGGAAGCCTTCAGATGAAAGAACTTTATGACATAGTAGCTTGCGAACTGGATTGATTGTCTAATAAACGTGCTAACCTCTGCCTTTATATGTATAGCAGCAACAACCCCAGGCGCCGCTGTTACAAACTGGACGGAATAATACACTAAATAATTCACTGCGACTAACCATATCAACGTAATACTTTTGATGAAGTCAAACCTGTTCATTTTCATTGTTTTGAAAATTAACTAGTTTACTTGTGTGTTGGCATGTAATATTGTTCTTAAAAGTTGATAATTCGACTGAAAAGTAAGTACAATTGTCAAGTTATTGTTTTTCCTGTACGTCCATCAACAACCTCAGGCGTATCGGACTAGCACTTGATTGTAACAAGCTGGCCTAACTTTGTACTGTAATAAACTGGAATAGCACTGTACTGTAACAAACTTGACTAGCAAAACGATGTTTTCCAACTGGACTAGCACTGGACTGTTACAAACTGGACTAGCTTGGGACTGTGCCAAACTGGACTAGCACAGTCCCGTTGCAAACTGGACCAGCACTAGACTGTTACAAACATGACTTGGTCTGGACTGTAACAATCCGGACTAGCACTGGATTGTTACAAACTTGACTAGCACTGAACTGTAACAAACAGGACTAGGACTGGACTCCAACAAACAGGACTAGCACAGTTCTGTTACAAACTAAACTAACACTGAACCGCTACAAATTGGATTAGCACTTGTCTGTAATTAACTGGGCTAGCACTGGAATTTAACAAACGGTAATAACACCAGGATTGTAGCAAACATGACTGATTACTGACAAGAAATTGCCATCACTTTACTGGATACCTAAATTACATAAGACGCCATATAAAAGTCGTTTTATCGCTAATTCAGTGTCTTGTACCACCAAACAATTATCAGTGTATCTTACATCTGCATTGAGTGCTATTAGATATCATATAGCTAAATTTTGTAATAAAGTTTATGAAAATAGTAATATTAACCTATTTTGGTCAATAAAAAACACCTTAGAAGTTATTGATAAAATTGAAAATAAAAAATATAAGGTGTCACAGGTAAGTACTTATGATTTTTCGACACTATATACAACGCTTCCTCACGCTTTAATAAAATCCAAACTTGTTTCTTTGATTGAAAAAACTTTTGCTAGAGAGAAATGTTTGTATCTAGCTTTAAACACTAACAGTTTTTTTTACGAATCAGGTATTAGATAATTACATCATTTGGACTGGTCTTGACTTTTGTGCAGCACTTACTTTTCTTTTGGATAACTTGTTTGTTGAATTTAATGGTAAAATATTTAAACAAATTATTGGCGTTCCTATGGGTACTAATTGTGCGCCACTTATAGCTGACCTTTTTTTATATTGTTATGAAAGCGAATTTATGTTAGAATTATCTAAAACTAAGCAAGTAGATTTGATTAATTGTTTTAACCTTACTAGTAGGTACATTGATGACATACTTAATTTAGATAATCCATTATTTGAACAATATATTCACAAAATCTACCCAAAAGAACTAGTCTTAAATAGATCGTGTATATCCAATACAGACGCTGCGTATTTAGACTTACATTTTACTATTAATAATAATTTGATCAAAACTAGTTTATACGACAAACGGGACGATTTTAACTTTGAAATTGTGAATTTTCCGTTTCTAGATGGCAACATCCATAAAGGACCTTCCTATGGTATTTACATTTCGCAGTTGGTACGTTATGCTAGAGCATGTTCGTGTATTAAAGATTTTAATGATCGTAATCTAATATTAACTAAAAAATTGCTAAAACAAGGCTTTTTGTATCATAACCTAAGAAATAAATTTGCTAGATTTTACTCTAAGTATGGTGATTTAATTTCAAAATATAATGTTTCTTTAAAATGGCATTTAAATAATGGAATCTCCCATCCATCATTTTATGGAGATGTTTTGAAGCGTGTCCGCAAATTAAAATATGTTAAACCAAATGTTCATATTAAACTTTTCAATTTAATTAACTTGTTTTTATCAAAAGGATACGATGCTTATGTACTTAAAAACACGTGTTTGATGGTTTTCGATTCACTATATCTTTCTTCCCTTAAAATTTGGAATCATTAGTGATATTATAGGCATTTTTCACTGTTGAATAAAATTGTGTCATTGTGTCGTATGAACAAATCTGCATGAATACTACATTATAGGCATTTTTCACTGTTGAATAAAATTGTGTCATTGTGTCGTATGAACAAATCTGCATGTAAACTACATTTGGACTCAAATCGTACATCAAATCATTTCTGTCTTCAGTTGTCGAAACACCTATATACTGTTTGATTCCAATAATGTCGCTTTAATGGTATTACCATTTGTATTTATTTGCTTCTTAATATTAAATCACGTAAACTTGTTTTATTAGTAGCACAGCCCCATGAATATTTTTATTTAGTACTGCCCTTGGAATTTGTTCACGTCATTATGTCATTATGGATTTTTGTGACGTCATACGACCGACTTTCCCAGTTGTAATCTACATGCATAGGTCATTGGGTTTATAATGTTCCATTTTATTTATATTTTCTCTCTGATAGGCGTTTCTTGTTTGATTTAATTATTTTTAATTTGTTTAGCAGTCACATAAATAACCAAGCTATGTAATATGGAATTTTTACACCCATTATTGCTGCTTCTTCCTGTATTTGCGCGATGATTATCTGAGATATTAACTCTATGATTCTACATTCTCAAATCTTTTCTATAAAGAAGGAATGTAGTTGACAATTGTTAATAGTTTTATTTGATCGTTCGTCAAAAAGTTGTAATTCTGTTACTCTTGTATCTTCAATGCAATTGAGTAATTAAATAGTAATTAAATTGAATGCGTTTTAATTCCCTTTTATTATTGTTTAATTTGAGTTACAATGCTATGACGTTAAATTTTATTTACACTAAAATGTATTATGAATATTGCTGGGCCAAGTGTGAGGTTGAGCGCTCTATAACCAGGTTTAAACCTCCAATGCTTTGCATTGACCGTTCCAAGGCGGTGACCCCAGCTTTATTCATATTTTGTGTTTATGTTGGTTTGTATTGTGCTGTTTTGTACTGTTTGGGCAATCGGTCACTTGCCTTAAATAAAGGACCAACTAATTGTTTTTAATGAAAATTCAATACTGCTCCAGCAGCTGGAGTTTCACTTCTTTATATTGCAAGGGACTGTAAGAACCTGTACTAGCAATACAACTCAACAAACTAGCACTGATCTGTTATAAAATGGACTTGCAAGGAATTGTAAAAAAAAGTGGAATATCACTCGACTGTAATAAACTGGACTATCATCGGTCTTTAACCAACTCGACTAGCAATGGACTGAAACAAACTTGACTAGCACTGGACTGTAACAAACTGACCCAACACTGAAAATAAACCAACTGGACTAGCACTGAACTGTACCCAGCTGGACTAGCAAGGCAATGTAACCAACTGGACAAGCACGGGACTGTAACATATCGGAAATACACCTGACTGTAACAACCTGGGCTAGATTTGGACTTTAACAAACTGGTGTATTGTGTAACAGCAGGCATAAGAGTCTAACATTTACTATTTAAGGCGTACACACAATGCATATGCTTATCTGGAACAACGCCATTAAATATACATTAGATTTCTTTCTAAAAGAGATATCTTAATACTTCCATTAATAGGAATATGTCGTCAATATGATGATATTTTTCGCACCAGTTTGTTACAGTCCAGTGCTAGCCTAGTTTGTAATAGTCCAGTCCTTGTTCTGTTTTGTTGCAATGCAGTCCTAGTCCCGTATGTAACAGTCCAGTTCTAGTTCAGCTTGTAACAGAACTGTGCTTGTCCAGATTTTAACAGTCCAGTCCTAGTCCTGTTTGTAACAGGCCAGTGCTATTCCAGTTTGTAACATAAATGCGCTAGTCCAGATTGTAACATAACTGTGCTAGTCCAGATTGTAACAGTCCAATCCTAGTCCTGTTTGTTGCAGTCCAGTCCTAGTCATGTTTGTAACAGTCCAGTGCTAATCTAGTTCGTAATAAAACTATTCTAGTCAATTGGTACCATAACTGTGTCATTTAAGTTTATTAAATTCCAGCGCTATTCCAGTTTGTAACAGCATTGTGCTATTCGAGTTTGTTACAGTTCAGTGCTAGTTTAGTTTATTGCAGTGCAAAGCTAGTCCAGCGTGTTACAGTCCAGTTCTAGACCAATAGGCCTGAGGTTGTCTTTGATGCATGTACAGGAAAAACAATCACTTGACAACTGTACTTACTCTTCAGTCGAATTATAAATTTTAAAGAGCAATCTTACATTCCAACAGAATAGTAAGCTAGTTACATTTCAAAACAATGCAATCGTACAGTTATGACTTCGTCAAAAGTATTGCGTTGATATGGTGATTACAGTCGCAGTGAATTATTTATTGTATTTTTCCGTCAAGTTTGTTACAGCGGCGCCTGAGGTGGTTTCTGCTACATATAAAGGCAGAGGTTAGCACGTTTATTAGACAATCGATCCAGTTCGCAAGCTACTATGTCATTAAAATCTTCATCTGAAGACTCTCCCGCCAACACAGATGCAAACTTCAAATGGGACACTACAAATTGAACAAATGCAAGAAACCAGTTGACAGTTTACTTGGGGAACCCGAGAAAAAGTCAGGTACGTAATGATTTCTTTTTACATAAATACGTATTTTTAGTAAATTGACATGGAAAGCTATGCTATAGATTTTAAGTATAATTCTAGCTATAATACAAATGAGTAATAATTCTCAGCACATTACCTTATATGGACCGTTACGTTCTATCGCATAACCATGTAGTTAGCAGTTTATGCATTTTTCAAGTCTAGTTCGGAGTGGTAATTATTTTGAATGCTATATGTAGCTGACAGCAGAACATAACACGAGTTTTATAAAAACGTGAAAGTACCTCAACTAACAGGAAACTTATTCGAAATGTCGAAAATGGCGATAATTAACTAGTATTGATAAATCTCCTCAGGTCTTATTTATCGGTTGTGTCATAGAAATATAGACAGCATACATTATTAAACTACAACAGTTAAGCCCTTCATAACTTTTCGCAATACGGCTGCATTGGAAACTTTGATTACAATAAGAGAAATATTTAATTTCAGTGAATGTACTACGTAAATATGATGGCGCCAATCACAGGTGGTTAGCGTGTGGCTATGCTATTAATTAGTGAAAACATCATTTTGAATGATAAATAATCATATAATAACGAAAAATTAACTTTTCTGAAAAAAAATATTTCACTATCAAATATATATATAACAAGGTATGCAACTCAAAATCAGCCCAAAACGGGGTGCATCGCTTTGAACAGCCATATCTTCATCAATTTTGCAGCGATTTTCACGATCTCGGTCTTATTCAACGCAGAAATGAATTTCCTTTCTGGAAATGTATATGTCTTGCAATATTTTTACAAATGCTGGGTCAACTTTTAAGAAATAACACGATACACAACACGCATGACCCAGTTGACAGTGATCATGTATTCTTTATGAATGAAATCTCCAGTTGTAAAGACACACCTCCGCATTGGACCAATGAAATCACTCGTATGTTTAAAATGTCAGTTAGTTGAAATGTATGTAAACAAAGGTTTCAAACGGCGCTGGACAGTTAGTCTTGATGCAGAATGTAACGACAAGAACGGTAATAATGTTTTTTCATACGTTTTATTGAATTATGGTATCGAACTACATGAACTTTATAGGGAAGTTGCCCTTTACTCCGTAAAGATTTCAGTCTTAAAGACAGCATGATCACTGTCAACTGGGTCATGCGTGTTGTGTATCGTGTTATTTCTTAAAAGTTGACCCAGCATTTGTAAAAATATTGCAAGACATATACATTTCCAGAAAGGAAATTCATTTCTGCGTTGAATAAGACCGAAATCGTGAAAATCGGTGCAAAATTGATGGAGATATTGCTGTTCAAAGCGATGCACCCCGTTTTGGGCTGATTTTGAGTTGCATACCTTGTTATATATATATTTGATAGTGAAATATTTTTTTTCAGAAAAGTTAATTTTTCGTTATAATATGATTATTTATCATTCAAAATGATGTTTTCACTAATTAATATCATAGCCACACGCTAACCACCTGTGGCGCCAATTTATAGCAATATAAGCAGCATTTCCGGGTGTGGTTCAAAGAAGCATTTTAGTGTAATATAGATCAGGAAATTATTGAACATTATCAAGGTTATAGAATGTTGATTGTATTAAACATACGTTGATTAGGCTGCTCTCCTATCTTTCCTGAAAGTGATATTATGGGCATGTTTCACTATTAAATTGAGCTGAAAACAATTAATAGGTCAAAAGAATTAGATAAAATGTGGTAACTGACCAATTATCTACAACTCATCTTGCTACCAGTTGTTTATTAAATATATATATTATTTTCGATATTTTACATGACTCACCTAGTCCTCTAAGCCGAAATGATCCGTAAAACAAAATGTGCCTTTGTGTCGTATGAACGAATCTGCATGAAAACTACATTTAGACTCACATCGTACCTCAAATCATTTCTGTCGTCAGTTGTCAAAACGAAAGTACGGTTGATATTCAAATGCATTATTTTTCTCTTTCCGGGATATTGTTTTTGTATATTGATGCTGCATTAACAAATATAAGTGTATATGAAGTGAAAACACCAACAATAAACAACGGTTTCGATAGACACCTATATACTGTTAGATGCCAATAATATCACTTGAAGTATTTTTGTAATACTACATCTACAACATCCAGACACCAAATGAAGCAGACGTCAAGAGTCGTAAACATTTAATACATGGCTGGTAAAAATCAAGTTTAAGTCTTACTTTCTACTGTGAAAATTACAGTAAGAAAGTGTCGTGGTAGATAAGTATATCTGTTATTGTATTTCAGTAATAAGTCTTCTAATATTGTGTCATTTTAATATGCAACACGTCACATAATGCGCAATGTTCAAAGAGAATCCACATAAAGGGTTGAACATTAAATTTTCGAATGTACAAATTCCCTTAATGCATTATTTCAAGGTCAATTTAACATATTACAGAAAATATTGTGTTCACTTTTCTGTAAACAAATCATTAAGTTTTTAAATATGAATAATTATATCTGACTTTTAAAATCGCTCTTGTAACAACAGAAGTAAATGACGTAACCGCGTCTGGTGTCCAAGCCGGTGAGCCCATTTAGTTATCGAATCACCCAGCATTCAATAAGCTCGGGGAATGTGCCTCAGATTCACACGGATTCCACAAAAACCTCGTACTTCTCATTTCACAAAAGGCATATGCACACTGCCTCTGTTCAATCATGCCATCCATGAGGCCGGTAAACATAACTTCTCATGTCACAAGATAGCACTGAGAACCGTGTATTTCACCTCCCATGTCAAATTGCGTCCATGATGTCAGTGAACTTCGCCTCTGATGTCACATTGCGTATATGATGTCAGCATACATCGCAACCGATGTTAAATTGCGTCCATGATGTCTGTATATTTCGCAACCGATGTCACATTTCGTCCATGATGTCAGCATACTTCGCATCTGATGTCAAACTGCGTCGATGATGTATGTTTACTTTGCAACCGATGCCACATTGCGACTATGATGTCTTCATGCTTTGCAACCAATGTCACATTTCGTCCATGATGTCGGTATACTTCGCCACCGATGTCACAATGCATTCGTTAGGCCAGAGATTATCGCCTTTGACGTTAAAAGGCACTCGTTAGGCCCGCGTTTTGCCTCTCATGTTAAAAGGCATCCGTGATGTCAGCGTAGACGACATACGACACCAAATAGACCTAAGTTATTGGCCTATGATACTTAAAGGCATCCATGAGGCTTGTTTACTTCGTATCTTATGTCAAAATATATCCATCAAAGGTCTGTGTATTTCGGTAACCATGTCACAAGGCATCCATGAGGCCTGTGAAATTAGCATTCCATGTTTCATTGTGTTCATGAGACATTTGTTCTTACCATTGAGATCACAAGACATTTATTAGCACTGTGAAGTTTGCCTCTATTCACACAATGCAATTCTTCCGTCACGTGATGGGAATATAATACAGCTTATAATACTCTGCGTAATATGCGAACACCAAACCGACCAGTCTCCATTTGCAAAGTAGAAATGCTGTTTTCATCAGATCATCTACATATTTGCTAGCGAACTTTGTAATCTCATTCACATTAGTGTTGGCGTTGTTTTTAAAAAGAATCGAACATATGCAAGTTTTATCGCTCCGACAACCGTGATTATAGAACAAATTAAGAACAGAATTATACTTAAACAGCATGCTACACTGTTCAAAAGTCATAGAATTAAAAACCTTGAAAACATACCACATCATAAATTTATAGGTTAGATTTGGTTAATTCATTTCTTTATAGAAATTCATTTTTGTTTGTATTGACTTAAATTTCTCCCAAATTTTGACCAAAAATAAATTTGCCCTAAAGTCGAATAAAAGACAATACCGATAGTACTCTATTAAAAAGCAATACGATTTGTTTTAATTTCGTAGAAAAGGTTCTAAAGAAATGCAATTTTTTATGTAGTACATATACGTCAATTCTTCGTTAGCTTCGTATTGTAATGTTGTAATGAAACTAACCTGGGCCGCTGTTTCCTAGCAAACATTGGAACGCTTGAATTCAAAATGCAAACACAAACCTCGTTCGTTAGGCTTTGACGAGTATACACTTAAACGTAGAAAAAAATTAAGCGTGAATGTATGAATACGAATACCACATACACTTATCTTATGCACGTTGAGATGATGATGCATGAAGTTTGCATTTCTCGTGTCTCAAGGGCCTGTCATCCTATGCAAAACAATCATAAGTAATTGTATGGGAATTTTAATTGAAAACACACACGTGACAATGGCATGTCCGTTCATGCAATATAAGTAACTCGTGTACCGGTATACATACCTTTGCTGCAAAAAAATTAATTATTATTAGTTTGCTTTTGATGAATAGGCATTAATTGAATAATTGAATACAGATCAAAAGCTTTGTATCAGTGTTGCATTCACATACATTAAGCCATAATCCCGTACATTTTCATAAACGGATGGCTAAGTTATTCAGTTGCCTGTCAGCTGATATCACAAGACATGTTTAATCTTCTAATAGGTATTTTATAAAGCTTAATGCATGCACTGAGACACACACTTGCAGCACGACTGCAATTTAAATTGCGAGGCAAATATTTTGCCAGTGGGTGCTTTCGATTAATACAAACCAGAATCGTTTAATGTATACGAACCATTGCAATTTCTTGTATGTCTTGTTCTATTAGGGATTTAATTCAGCGTTAAAGTTAAACTATTAAAAACATGATATATCACATCTCAAAACGTCTGTGCAAAGATCAATAAACATTTTCCTCACCGGTAAATGAATAGGATAATCGCGTTGAAATTACGTGCTGGGCAGCAAAGAAGAATGGTGTTTATGACAAGAGACTAGCGTTTGATATACTTCATGAAATCTTATCAATGTATTATAAAATGTTCGTACTTCTTTCAGATAGTTCCGGCACAACAACAACAAGAAACCAGTTGTGTTCTAGAAACTATCAATATGTCGCAACGGCAGTTGTATAAGGATACTTTGGGGCTTTTTTATTACGATTAAAAGTGTACGTTCAGTAATCAATCAATTCATTATTGCGGTGTAACACACCTAGTAAGCAACCTGTGTAAGTTATATATCAATATGTTTTAAAGTTATTTAAAAACACAACATTCAAGACAGCTGTATTTTATAAAAGGCTTCTAATCTCCCTGTACACATGCGATTTTAATGAAAGCTTAATTTCGTTGTGACAGTATTTTTTTTATGCTTTGCTATCTTTTAAATATCTTGACAAAAATGATATGAATTATAAAAGTGTTCATGCAACAGTTCATTGTGCATAAAATCACACTTGCCTCATAATTATTATCATTAAGTTATACTTATTTCTGACGCAATTCACAAAAACATACAGTATATTAAAACGCCAGCTTTCGACTGTTGTACACAATAATCGTCTGAAGTGGATACACTTATTCAATGATTTATGATCCACTTACTTTGCTTGAAATTGTCGGATGTTCAGAACAAATATAGTTTCTTAGAAATAAACAAATGCTGAAAATTGTAGAAATGTAGCATACGTTTTTGAAATGGAATGATAACAAAAACTTTGTTAATTTTGTATTGTTTTATGCGAGCTAAAGTTTGATGATAGTTCTGTAAATAATTCCAGTGTCTCATCTCATGCGACTGGACTAGCTTGCGTATAAATTTATTGAAAATAAATGAAAAATTGTTTTATTGGCAATCATTATAGTGTTCTTTTTTTTTAAATAGAAGCACATGTGATCGAAAATACACATTTTAATTGATCAAACTACGTTTTTAAGCAACACAAAATAAATTAAACAATAAGTTTTGCGGAAATTTTTGTTTAAGGGCAATTCGTCAGCAAAACTTGATCTGTGTAAGCAGTTCAACCACATTGTTGCCTCGAGATACGTTTTAGTAAGTCGACGGACATTACAAAACCAACGACTTATTCGATAAAGGTGGAAATAACGTTGTCAAAAGTATTTTAAATGTAAGTTACAAATTAAATAATAATTTCCGATAGTATTATTTTCTTTTCGTGATTTAATAAAACGGCTCCATAAACCCGATTGAGTTACAATCGATAAAAAGCAGCTCATCACGTTCTTCCACTTCAAAATAAAGGTATCAACTGTAGTCAAAGCCTCCCAGATCTGTATTTCGTTATTGTAAGATTTCTTATTCAAAGCATGTTTCTTAATAGGCGGGCTTTGCATGTTTGGTTTGCAGATATCAATGAAAAAGGGTTTTTAAACAATGAAAAATATACTTAAAATAATATTTGAATTGGTAATAATTTGTTGTTCTGAAAAAAGGCTGAAAATTATAATGCGTTTTTTTTAAAGATTATAGTAATCATAAGATCAAATATTCCGGTACAGATATCTATCTAGTTGTACGTTTTTATGTTCACCATTAAATTTGCAACTCTTAAAGACACTCATATTAACCTAACATTTATTTTGAACTGGGTTATACAGTGTAACAACGGTATTTTAATTGCTGCCAAACAGAAGAAAACGAGACACAATGTATTCATTAAAAAGCGATTAAGGGAATTGCGAATAAGTGAGCGACCATAGATTCAGATAATGGAAAAATATTTAAGTAATATAGTGATTACCTTATAAACTGTCATATAACGTCTTGCATAGATGGTTGTCGTTGCTCAACTATAACATTGGTCTAATTGCATAGTATTGAAACCTGATATGTTTAGAACATTAAAGTGTTTATCTATTGTGCTATATGGCTATCGAATTCAAGCGTCGAAATATGTATTGTATAAACCCACAAAAATAAATGCTGGTTGAAAATATGAAAAAAAAGATATGTAATAGGGAGTATTCAACGTATGTTTAAACTGCGGACTATTTATTCAGCTCGATTTAGTTTACACACTAGTAATAAAAAACTAAATAAACATGCAGACATTTAAGGTGCCATTGACAAAATTACAGGGTTAATATGTTAATGCAATAATGTGAATTAATCAAAAATACAAAATGAGTTACAGCTGCGAAGATGCTTAAGAAATAACTATGTTTTTGAATACGCGCCTCGCTTATGCAATGACGTGTTTTTTTCAGAAATCAAACGACCATTTATGTTGAAATTCAAGTCTACAAATACTCTCCGTCTTTGAACATACTGTTTTATGTTTTAATAAATATGGCTCGCTTTCCAACTAGCAGTATGTAATGGGGATAATATACTTGTTTTTCATTTTCATGATTCGAGATACCATGTTTTATCCAAAATTTCAGGTGGATTTTAAGAAATTTCCACTCGCTTCAATGGTTTAGCAAAAATATTACAATATGCTTTATGATAAAGACATTTTATGTTATAGATGTCATTTAAAGAAAAAAAGTATTTTATAAAAATAAAGTGCAATTATCAATTATATTTTCGTCTCTTAATCATCTACGGCAATGTAACTGATATGGTAGGTATGGTGGGTGTTTATTTGAATACTATACGCCATTTTAGGCACACGAGGACAACATATTTTTTACAAGAAATAAACAAACAGAAAAAGAGCAAAATTCCAAATTACGCACGAACACACACACAACCTGCCGACACAAACAAAAACACGCACTCCCATACGCAAACACTAACAATTAAACACAGCATATATAAACGTACATTAACACACAGAAATAATCATGCAAATGTAGTAAATCGTGACGTAAATTTGCTTTTATCTTTTGGACGGTACATTCCATAAATGTAAACATTCTGGGAAAGATGAAGAAAGTGACTATCGTGGACATCACAATTCTTTTTGCTATTCAAAATAATGCACGTTTTAAGTGTTTCCTTTGATTAGTAGACCATCGTGTTCATTGTGTTGTGATAACCTATAATCTTATAAATTATGGTATACTGTGTCCTAGACTGATTTGTATGTCACAACCATTTCGTAAAGTTTTACCTTCAAAGTTTTGTCCTTTCGGCTAAATTTACCCCAATGATGTTTGTTTACCGTATAATAATGTAGAACAGTGCATGTTCTTCATTGTTTATATAAAAACATTAAAAATACATAATTGTTTGTATGTAACTCTTTAAATGTCTATGGAATATTCTAAGAAACTATGTTTACCTGATGGTTTAAGTGTGCATAGGTACAAATCAGTCAGCTCAGAAGATAGAGCTACGCATGTTCAGGCCTTTACAGACGTCGAATGACTTTATGCACAAAATATAGTATGATGACATGCCTTGAACAAAATTTCCTTTTCCCTCTAACTGGGAAATAACTATATTCTACTTTATACATGATGCATTTTAATTTAATTTAGATCAGGCAATGGCTGTAAATTATTGTAACACATGCATACATTATTGGGTGGGGTAATGTTTATTTACTGTTTGATATTTAACCTAAGTTTCGAATGCAGTTAAGCTATACAACTGTATGATACTCTAATGATAACAGACTTGTAAATTTACCAGCTATGCGATTGTTTGAGTTTAAATCCATTTTTTTTTAAGTTATTGTACACATGTTCACTTAGTGTTCATTAACCCTAGGTAGCCGAGAATGACATCACTATTACGTAAACAATCTGCTGTCAACTTGTGTTATACTTTAATAATTGTTATTGTTTTAAAGTACCATTTTCAGTAACAAAAGCAAATATGCAGGTAATTTATGTAGTATTATATATTATATCGTTGATACATAATGAAATGTTATGATTTTCATTGAACAATCTAAAGTTATAAAGTTATTGGTGATTCTGTCAGTCTTTTGCTGTTCACGTTATGACATTCTAATATTTAGCAGAATTCTGCGGTAACAGAATTTCTGAGGGTATAAAAGGGCCCTCACACTACTTTGGGGGAAGGGGTCCGCAGCCCTTAGGAGGAGGAATTTTTCGTAAATGAGGGAATTTTTTATAACAAAAAACAACTGTGTTTAACTGTTATAAACATATATTTCTAACACTATATATATGACTGTCTCTAGGACAGAATGGTGGACTTTTACTCAATCTATATAACAGTTATTTGAAAGTCCACCATTCTGATTTTTTTGTTCCTGAAAACAGCTAGTGCTGTGTCCAGTTGGGCATCAGTCAGCTGATCTTTGCCACTGTGGACAATGCGCATGATATTTTCCAAAGTTTCTTGTTTCAAACTAGTGCGCAAAGGGCAACAAACACTGTCCATTAAAGAAAACACTCACTCCACCACAGCTGTGGATGTAGGCACAAGGCGCGACACTATGATCAAGTACTGCATTGCAGGATAGTCCTGAGACAGAGCTGGTGATTCCATGAAGGTCTGGAGGAGGTAATTTGGGTCATCTAGCTGCTGCTGTGTAGCGTTCCGCCTGAAAATCCATAACATTTATTCTGTTGCAGCCTTCAACTTTTCGATTAAGATGTACATTTCAATTGTGAAAAGTACATTTCAATTGTGAAAAACAACCTAACTATTCAAAATGTTATTTATCCAAGTCAGTCTGAGTACAAATTTAAAAAAAAACGTTTATCTATTCTAGAGCAATATCATAAAAAGCAGCAGATCCAAATGAAGCCAATTATTCAACAAAAATACAGATATCAACAATTACAAGTAACCAATATTAATATTAAGGACGAACAAAACCCAGAAAATTGCAACTCAGTGAAACAAATAACTGTTGAACTTGAACAAATAACTGTTGAACCTGTTGAACTTTACTTTATTCTTCTCAGGTCATGTTTAAAGCCACCAAACTCGCAAACTCTTTGTTCTTTGGTCTACAAAGGATTTGCTACAGTCCTGCGCCCTTGGTACGTATCCTCTTTGATGTTGCCATAATGATTTTCCAGTATGTTGATTGGCAACTTGCAGGAATAATTAACAATGTAAATTAGTAAGCAATACAAGATCATAATTTTAACACTCAGCAGCCATTTGATATAAAGAAAAATTAACACCAATTAAAACTCATTGGCAGCCAGATACACTTTCATAACACTAAATATAACTACTAGTACCTGTCCATAATTGTTCACAACTTCAGCCACAGTATCAGGTACATTCTTCAACGTGAACACAAAAAAATGATCCCAGTACATCTGAACAGCTGAATGCATCTGTTACCTCTCTAACTAGTGAGTATATGATGGGTATAGCAAAGTCCTCAGCAAAATCTGTGACAGCGATAGGTGGTGGTCCCCTTTTAGAAAAATATGTACACTACAGAATTATTCACAATAGAGAATATTTACAATGTTAGTGTTGAGTTTCGTCTTGTTTTCATGCATTGGTCGGTTTAAAAAACTTGCTTAACAGCTTACAAATTGTTAACATCAGAGTTAAATATGTTGTGCACACATTTACTTGATTTTTTTTAACATTTATTATAATCACAAAAAAACAACATCGACAATGACCTGCCAAAAGCTTTCCATCTTAGAAAACTGGAGCCCTATGTCAGCCTGCCCTTGACCAACTCGCCTAAACCTCTCTACAAGTCTGAGCAAGTGTGTCTACAAGATCCTTCAAATAAAATCAAAGTATACAGACATTCATAATCTCACTTTCACTGTGGCCAAACTTTTAGTCAGTTTATATTACTTTAAAATGAATTCATGTTTTATTTTGGTTCAAAAGCTCTTCAGGGCTTGTGTTGATTTTAATAAGTATATGCCATGCCCAATTTATATAAAATTTACTTGACTTGATTTGACTTACTTGATGTTTCAAAGAGTAAAAAAACAATCAATTCAAAATGTAGAATAAAAATATAAATCAATACTACTCATGCAGGTTCTATTGGATGCAGTGGAGTTGCACTTTTCATTTCTAAAGATTAACAGTTCCAATGAAACCCGGACTATTTCTTTGTTAATATACAGTTTACTTACTAACTGATTTGACATTTTAGTAGGTTAGTCCAACTTACTTTCACTTTATCGTTGACATGGGTGGGTGAAGGTAATCACTTAAGGTAACCAGAGGTGCCAATATGTCACAGAACACATCTGTAGCTGCAATCATCTTTTTGTTGGCCAGCGTCTGTCGAACACCATAGATTTCTGGCTCATGGTTGGACTCATACAGTGTGTCGAGAATACACTCAAATCGGTCCAATATCCTCTGTCTAGCACGTCCATGAGAAAGCCATCTAGTACAATGTCAATAGAAAACAGAATTTGTAGTACAATTTTTTCTAATATGCAGGGCACCATTTTAGTGTTTGACATATTTGAAGCATGCAGTATTGTTTTGTTTGTTTGTTTTTAACAAATAAATAACAAATCTATATTTTACTTTTGTTTTGCTTATTTACCTTGTTGCGACAGCTCTAATGAATAAAAGCTTTGTTAAGCCGTACGTTTCCTGGATGTTTCGAAACATAGCAAATCTCTTCGGGGAATATGTGAATAGTTTCCAAATCGCTATGAGCAACTCATCAAGTTCATTCAGGATTTACTAAGTGCTTTATGCACAAATCAAGCCTGTGATTTCGACAATGGACATAGAGCTGGTGTGGTACAAGGTGTCTAAACCTCCGTTGAAGGCCTGTGGAAATGAATGATTTTGATCAGACAAACTGTCTGAAGATCATATCTACTGTCAGATGGCCAGTGAAATTATTACTAAGTATCAAAGACAGAATACTTCTGATAAATTGTACAGAATTACAGGCAATAGTTTGGTTACCATAACAACACTAAGTAAAAAAACTTTACATGTGTAATATTTATTTTCACTGGTCTGTTTTGGTAAATATTTTATTATAACAAGAATTTATATCCCAGTTAAACTTTTTGTATTTACCTTTGTTTTCACCACTCATGGTGTTAGAACCATCAAATCCGACTAGAATGGCTTTTTTAATAGGAATTCCCTTTGCCATTAAAAACCTTTCAATGGCAACCATCAGATTTTCTTCTGTGGCTGATGTTACGTGGATGAGACCTAAGAAAACATCTTCGATCTTCCCCTTGCGTAAAAATTTGGCAATAATAGCAAACTGAGTTCTTTTTGCTTCTTCAGTTGACTCATCAGCCATGAGGCAGTAGCATGATGCTGCCCTAATATCATTCAATATCTCCGCTTCTAGGGCATATGATAGGGAATCTAGTATATTTTTAGTTGAGAGGGGAGATGTGTATGAGATGTTAGGGTGCGTTTCTAGATAGTTAACAACTATCTCTAATTCCAAATCCCTGCCAAGAAATTTCTTAACAAAAGTGTCTAAGTTTTCAGGACCAGCCCATCTATTTCTGGTCAAAAAGTAAGCACTCTTGAACACAACTTTCATATATGCCAAAGCATTGTTTTCCTTGTCAGCACCATAATCCTCAGCTTGTTGCCTAACCTGATCTAAAACTGTACTATTTGGCTTGAAGTAACTTGCTGTAGCCTTAGTGTGGTTTTCCGATTTGGTATGTTCTAACAATTTACGGCCAGGGTGTGTTGATAGTGTAATCCCTCGTGTTACATATGCTTGATCTGAAGATGCATTCTTGAAGAAAAACTCGCAATATTTGCAACAGAACCCGTTCCTGGCTGAGCTAAAATACAGCCATGGGTAAGTTTTCTCTTAGCTGGTGGTTTCAAAGAGACGATGGTCTGGGACAAGGACAGTAATATTTTCACTGGTTTCATCTTCCTGTATAATAGTATTTAAGCCTATTATATTTGATAGAAGTGTTCCCTATAATACATGAACTTACTTTACAGCAAAAAAAATGCAAGAACAGGAACTTTAATAAAGCAGTTTACTATTCTGAACATCATTTCTTGAAATAATCAAAATAAATTATCCATGCTCCTATTTAAAATTGTTATATCATACCAAGGCCATGAACTTACTTTACAGCAGAAAAATGCAAGAACAAGAACTTTATTAAAGCAATTTACTATTCTAAACGTGGTTTCTTGAAATAATTTAAAATAAAAGACCCATGCTCATATTTAAAATTGTTATATCATACCCAGACCATATCAACAGAGTCAGGGAGCGCAGGCTCTGCGATCTCGGAACTAGACATGCTTTCACTCGCATCATGACTTTTGGTACTACTACTAGTGTTATCTGACTGTGAAAGTGACTGTAGTTTAAAGAGAATGTCAATCTTTTTGCATTTTTCGTTTTTTTAACTGTTTATTTTTTTCCTGTACGATTTGTTGTTATGCGACATGATGCTGCATTGACCTTTACCTTCCGGCCGTTCTTGATCGTCTGGGTGTTTTTTTCCCGCTGTTTTAATGAGCGTTCAATCGATTAAGGTTACAGGTTACATACCACTAATTCCATTAGAACCAAATAAGCGTAGATAGTTCAGTGCGCGAACAACGGTCAATTTTCAATTATAAATCGGCGAATTTTTTTTTTTTTTCTCATTTTCTGAGGGGGAAAAATCAGTTTTTTTGGGGAAAAAATATACTTTTCAGGTGGGGGACTGCCGCCGAAATTCGGCGGCAGATTTGATAGATTGAGGGCCCTGGGCTGTGAGTTTTGAGTTTGAATCACTCTAACCAGAACGGTTGGGTCGGTAGGTGGTAACACAAAAATCAGAGAACACAAGAAAGTTAAAAAGCTTTAAAAGCTGATGGTGTGTTATTACCAACATCATAAGAAAAAGAAATTACATACAAATATAACAGAAAATCTTGCAGAATTTTAACAGAAAAACTTGCAGAATTTTTATAGAAAACTGACTGAATTTTAACATAATTATTAACTTATAACTCTAACTTTTCTCACGTATTGTTATCATTGACATGAATGTATACTGTTTATAAATGTGTGATTTGATGAAAATAATAAATAATATATTTGACAAAATGTACATAATGTGTTTATTTTTCACTCCTCAACTGAAAGAAATAATAAAAAAGAAATTTATTTTTAAAATGACACGATTCGCTACCGCCTCCGAAGGTATTTTATTTTCACAAAAGTCAGTGTCGTCACATTATCAAGGTTAAAAAAGGTTTATTGTATTAAATAAACGTTGATTAGGTTGGCCATTTAGCTTCTCGAGTGCATTTCAGTAAACTACATCGTAATACTACATCTTCAACATCCAGACACCAAATGAAGCAGACGCCAATAATCGTAAAAAATTATAAGTGACTGGTAAAAATCCAGTTTAAGTCTTACTTTCTGCTAAGATAATTACAATAAGAAATTGTCGCGGTAGATCAGTGTACTTCTTATTGTATTAAAGAAACTAGTCTTCTTATATTGTAACGACTCAGGTCTTTCCGTTTGTTTAAGGAAACGAACGAACGGTAATGTTTTACAGTTAATTGCTGAACGTATTAAAAAGTGCAACAGCGCATCAACGAAATAACCGCTGAGAGATGAGCATTATTTTCATTGATGTTCCCTATTTTACCTATTAATCAATGTTAGAGTTAGAATGTCAACATTAGGCATCATGGTTGCTATATCAGCCTATCAATCATGAACATTAATAATAGTTAAGTCGTTTACAATGAAAATCCTTTCACTTTACTACTCAAACTCCGAAACACTAAACGCAGAGAAGTTAAACAATTATTTAAACTTGAAAGGCTAAGTCCACTCTACTTTTCCCAACGTAAATGTTTTAAAAATTTACTAAAAAAACGTCATTTTGCGCACACACAAACACACGGTCACTGATAGATCATAATGTATGTCTAATGGCAATTCAGTTTTCCGAATTATCTTCGTCATTGCTGAAGTCTTGCGCTAAGGGTTCCGCTCTCTCCGCTTTCCGCACAACGCTGTTCAATGTCGATCGATTCTCGCCGTCATTGCTGCGCCGCCGCATGCTGCTTTTATTCCTACCAGACGACTGCTCTTGCGCCGTGGCATTGTCTAGCTTACGCTCGATGCGTCTGACCTCCCCAAAAACGCTGGGCACCTTTTGCTCAGTCCTGACTGCAGCGCTCAGATGCTCTTCCATGGTTCTCAGCATCCTCTTGAGGTCTTCCGTCATTGACGGCAAATCCGTCTGAGTTCCCTGATGCACTTACCGAGACTCAGGATTGTCCACGAAGGTCCCCGAAAAAAAGTGGATCACACATGTCCAAAACATTCGGCAAAAACTTTGACGTGCTCGTCCAGCAGGGGAGTGGATAACACCGACTATTTCTCAGGTGTCATCTTCAAGGCGGGTTTTAGGATTGACGTTTGGGGCAAGGCCAATTCAGGCAGGAATGAAAACCGTATGGAGGACGTGTTCATTGTATACTACAAAGCTTACAGCATTATCGCAGAAAAAGCCGAAAAGGAGAGTGACACTGATGAGAAACGCACATCAGTTTCCGAAACCAACAGATCCAAGGTGGGAATGTCACTCGGCATAGTTGGCGATTATGGAAACACGTATCCACCAGGTTGCAGGGGAGACTACGGTGCCACGCAAGCACCGTCCAAGGAGGCTCTCGACAAGGTATGTGCTGCACCGGTTGATGCAGATGTAGACTCTGGCAGTGAAAGGCTTGTTCTTACAAAAGCTTCGGTAGTTCGATGGACCGCCGGTGTGGCCGCGGCTAACGGAGAGTCAAGGGATCAAGATGGCGACTTGTCAAAGTAATCTGCCTAGAGTCCAAGCCTACCAAGGGTTAGCTTATCAACAGGCTGTGTGGTCGATATCGACTGGCTTCGTCCGAACACAACCACCGAATGAACCGCCAATGGCACGTAGGCAGCAGGCACGCGGCCCAACGGATGGTGTATCGGAATCGTTGTCTAAATTGCTGGTGCAACAATTCGCGTTTGCTTGGTAAATTAGTTGCTTCGGTAAGGTCGTGGGTGTTGTAATCGGCATGAACGTGCCGTTGGGCGGTCGCTGCGATACCACATGGATGATACACTTGGTGAGGCTTGCACGTGTTGTTCACAAACGAAAATGGGATACTCAGTTTTTTTAAGCCAGGTCAAATAGTGCTTCTCATCTGCCATGACCTCCTCCCTCTGGTGGCACGTAAACCTCTGAATGTGGCTTTTATGCGTTGCAGCTTCCTGACATCTGCAGTTGCATAGGGTGCAGTAAAACGGAACTCTGTCGGCCGGTATATGATCACGCATTACGTGAGGAACGATTATGTTCCTACGTCCATAACGAGGACATCTTCGACACCGGTACACATGTCGATCCAGTGGCTGATCATTGTCCTGAAATAGCAATCAATAGTTTAATGTCAAAATAAACGAAGGTGAAAACATCACGACCCCATTAAAGGTTGGACTGCGTGCACCAAGAAGGATGCAGTTACATGTGGGCTTAACGTTTCTGAGCTCGCAGTACCCAGTTCGGCGGCTAACGACCGGAGTATGGCTTAATTTAATTATGGTGTACGACGCGTTTTAAGCCCTCTCCGTTGATTTGTAACTCAAAGTTAATAGGCGAATGTCTTTTCACGATCAAGTATGGACCGTCATATGCTCTTTCCAGCTTTGGGCACACACCAATCGAACGCTTCTCATGAAGACACAACACCATATCATCGATTTGATACTGGTGGAAATTCATTCTTGCATCGTTTATCTCCGTACTCGAGCTTGCAGTTCTATGAAGGTGCTTACGTGCGACCTCGTGTGCCTGCTCGAGCCTTAAACGCAATAGCTCCGCGTAGTCAGTGGGACTTACTGTTTCGATGTTACTGAACTCGCACTACCAAATATTACCTCAGCCGGCATTTGTACTTTTCTACCTAGAACCAGCATGTTGGGCGTGAGGCGAGTTGACTCCTGGATGGTGCATCGGTATGCATCGGCCAGGCAGCCACGGTTTTCGTCGCAGGCGTCTTGCTCTCCTACCAGGAAGGCACGAACCATACGCATACATATTCGCATAAATCACTGTACTTGGCCATTGTCTTGTGGTTTGCGGGCACTTGTATGCGTTTTTCGTATTTTCAAAAGAGCGCAAACTTCCTTCAAAACTCTACTTTCAAACGTCGCACCCTGGTCGGAGTGGATAGGCAATTGGGCGCTCCACCTTGAGAAAACGTGATTCAATAGTTGGTTTGCACACTCCTCGGCGGTCTGAGTGGCAACAGTAATAACCTCAACGTACTTTGAGAAAATGTCCGTCGCTACTAAGATATACCGAGTACCGCGTTGAAATATCGGAAAAGGCCCGTGTAAAATCAATTGCCACGATTTCCCAGGCAGCACCAGCCTTTAAATGTCCAAGGGAGCCTTGCGTCTTTGTCGGCTTCTCATCAGATTGGCATTTGGCGCAGCCAAGGGCATGAAGCCTGACATCGAGTTTTGCCTCATACCAGTAAAAACTCTGACCTCGAAGGGCCTTAGTCTTTTAGATCACAAAAAAATGACTGACCGGCAATGCATCATGCACGAGTAGCAACACCTCTTTCCGTTAGCTTGAGGGACAATAAGCCGAAGTCGGTCTTGCGTACCATCTGCACTTTTGTACTGCTTATAAAGCACTTTTTCCTTTATGCAGAGAGTATCCCTTATGATCCAAAAGTGGCGAGTTTCTGGACTCTTAGTTTGCATCTCGTCGCTAGACGGTTTTACGCCGTCACGTAAATGACGCTGATACCTGGGTCCTGTAGCTGCAGTTAAGCAATATGCTCAGGTGTGTACAAACGGAGCCAAGGATCCTGTATTTTAGGTCTCGTTTTAGCGGAGATTCCGGCTTCAACCTAGGTAACTGTCCTTACAGTGGTCAGATCTTCAGGCGATTCCAATTGAACGGTTTCCAGATTCCTATATACCCATTTTTTTCCGGGAATATACCTGGCCACACCAGTTCCATGCACTCTGCCAGCCGCCGACATTGACGACACGGGCCACTTTTCAGGGGTTTGTTGGCGTCTACTTCGCTGCACGTGCAATCGCGAGGGAGACGCACAACCGACTAAATGCATCACAGTGGGAGTGCTTGGAACTCATGCGATGCTCGATGGCAAAGTCAAATGGAGCTAGTATCTCAAGCCATCGCGCTATCTTGCCGTTCGGCTTATTGAGGCTTAATAGCCAAGCAAGCGACTTATGGTCACTACGAACAATTAAGTAATGTCCCAGTAAAACTGTCTAAAGTATCGTGTAAAGAATACTGCAGCGAGCAAATCTCTTTCAGTTAAACAATATTTTCGCTCAGCCTTATTGAGAGACCTACCCTATGACGCGTTTTTCGTCCATCCTGTATCTGAGCCAACACCGCGCCAATACCAATACCAGGGGCATCCACGTCCAAGTAAAACGTACCACCACCGTTAAAGGGGTAACCAACTACCGAAGAGCTCACCAGCGCTTGATTCAGATAATTTAACGCAGTTTGACAAATATCGTTCCATACGAACTTTGCACCTTTTGCCGTCAGGGCCACCGGGGGCTTTGTAATCTTTGCAAAGTCCCTAATAAAACGACGGTAGTATGACGCGGATACAACACATTTCTTTACCTGCTTTGATGTATGGAGGACTTGCAAGTTTATCACCTTGACTACATTATTAGGGTCAGGCTTTATGCCTTCGGCGGGCACGACGAGTCCGAGCAATTATACCTCCGTTTGCAAAACGTTACACTTATTTAGGCAACATGTCAAGCCTGAATCTTTAAAACGACTCAACACTTCGTCCACCCTGATCATATGCTGAGCCAATTCTACACCAAACACGATGATGTAATAAACGTAGATTAGACAAGTTTCCAACTGCAATCCCCGAAGAGCAAGCTCCATCGTCCGTTGAAACGTGCTAGCTGCGTTATTGAGACCGATCGGCATGCGTGTAAACTCATGCTGTCGAAACTTGCACACGAACGCGCTTTTCGTGATGTCTTCTTTCTTGAGCGGTATCTGAAAGTACCCGGAAGTTAGGTTAACCTGCCAAAGTACTGGAGCCGCGTCAATGCAGTCATGAGCCCTGGGCAAACGAAAACCATGGGGTTTTACGAGGGCATTTACGCGTCTGTACTCAATGCATGGGCGTACCGCACTGTTTTTTAAACAACCAACACGATCGGGCTTGCCCAAGGTGAGGTATTTTTTCTAATGACCCCTTTTCGCATGAAGTCTTCGATGACATTTTTCTTCTCGTCGTCGTAGGCCAACGGACCCCGACAAAGGCGCTGCTCAACCGGATCGGCGCACCCGGTGTTAACAGGGTGTTCAGTCAAATGCGTAAGACCCAGATCCCAATCATCTTTCGAAAAGGTGTCTGTCACTTGACTTGGCCAATAAGCCAGCCACCATGCTCTTTTCGGCGTCCGTTTTACCCAGCGTAAATCTGGTATACAACCCAGTCAGATGGACAGGGACCTCTGCTTCGATCGCTTTGGGAAACATAACATCCGCATTCTTCCATCAATCCATCCATCCAACCATCCATCCATCCATCCATCCATCCATCCATCCATCCATCCATCCATCCATCCATCCATCCATCCATCCATCCATCCATCCATCCATCTATCTATCTATCTATCTATCTATCTAACTCCCCTTGCGGGTATTATTGACAGGTGCGCAGTCAGTGAAGATAAAAAGTGTTAACAGTGAAACAGTGTTAAAGATAAAAGTATGTTAGATTTATTATAAGGTGAAGTGATTAAAGGTTAAAAACTGATAAAAACGTGTCTCTCGGAGTTCAAGGGGAGTTCAAGGTTAAAGGGGAAAGCAGGGACTGATTAAACCCTTCAAGATCAGGATGTAAAACTGTAGTGGCAGGGAGGTTGTTCCACATCACAATAGCGCTTGGGAAAAAATGAAAATTTATAATAATTTGCAGTGGTATGGATCTGTCTGTAAGAGATGGGGTGCATGTGACGAGTGAATCTGGTGGGTCGCTCGATATATGATGGCAGGGGCACAGCAACTAAACCTTTTACAATTTTGAAAAACATATATTATTTTAGTGTCATTTCGTCTGTCTTGTAGGGTTTGTCAATCAAGAATCTGCTGCATGGAGATGACACTGTCGTACGGGGAATAGTTATGCCTGACCCAGCGGACTGCTCGACGCTATACATTTTTTTTGGATATTTTGTAATGTGTGAGGACCCCATACGGAAGAAGCATATTCAACCTGTGGTCTAATTATGGTCTTGTTAACCAGCTCGCGAATGTTGGAATTTCTTGTCTGTATGTTCCTGCGGAGAAAACCAAGAGATTTATTAGCGTTATTTGTAATTCTATTTACATGAGTGTTCCAGGAAAGGTCTTTTGAAATGTCCACACCTACGTTTTTTGCATTGTCAACAGTTTCTGATATTTGTCCATGAAGTCTGTAATTAAAAGAGAATTTTGATTTACTTCTGGTTATGTTTAAAACTTGGCATTTACTTGTGTTGAACTCCATGCTCAAAGATGTTCCCATTTCATTAGTTTATCTAGGTCTTCCTGTAGAGTATGGCAGTCATGCATATTGTTGATTGTTATGTATACGGCAGTGTCATCTGCAAATAAGCAAACTTGAGAAGTTATAGATCTGTTTGTTTTCCAGATGATATATTTTGTGCCAGGTCATCAATGAGTTGTAGAAGCTGTATTTCGCAGGAACATTTCGCAGAAGATATTCAGAGGAGTGATTTTAAGACTGTTCTAGCTCATATTGAATAAACAAGGAGATACGACAGTTTTCCGTTCAGCCCTCGATTCATCAAAACGCTGACAGAATCCATTATTTAAGCGTAGAACTGGAAAAAACACGTAAAATCGGATGATTTATAACGAAAGCGGAAGTGGCAAATGCGCGGTTTTTTCCGGCACTTTCGGACTGTACCCTGGATTTGTTCCGATTTTTACATTGAAGACGAAAACAAAGTAGGGTCGGTTTACCCGAACCATACAATTTATTTTGTTTGGCCTCATGAAATGATACCTGTCTTTAAAGCCTTCGGTTGCTTCTATTAAGTACTCAGCTCGGCTATCATCGTCATCACTTTCTCTGCGACCTACAAAAACATCAAGCTAAGCCTCAGACTTGGCCGGTACGATGACCTCTTCTGCGACTATAACCTTTCTGTAACGAGACTCAATTGCCTTCTTAAAGCATTGCATTTCTACCCCACTAAGGACAACAACACGCTTACTTAACAGTTAGTCGGCTGGTCCATGTTCACTGCCCACTAGGACATCGTACCTAAGCAAGCCTGGTCCTCTATCTCGTCAACTACAGCATCGCACTGCAGCTCCACGTTGCTCAAGCAAAGATTTAACCGTGCGGTTCCCTCTCACGGATGGGTGAGCCCAAAGCTCTCATCAACGGAGCGCTCCCATTCAATACAGGTCTCTTGCACTGCGGTATTTGGCTGTATAAACTATGTGCGATTATCGTCCTTGATGAGCCTGTGTCAGCCGTGAAGGCTATCGGCACCCCTTCTACAGAACCCCGCAAGTACACCCCGCTACCCAATTCATGGTAAAAATCACTATGCCCAAGTTTAGTCGTCTTGTCACAGTAATGATTATCTGATTGGCCCTCATTTCCTGTAACTAACGTGTCTAAATAGACCTCTCCTCGGCCGCAAGCGAAGGTACTTGCCCGTTTAAATGCTTCACTTCGTCCTTGCCTTTAGTTGAACATTGCTGTTTCTCCTCACTCACATTCCTGGATACGCATTTCCGAGCGTAATGACCCTTGTTATAACATTTATAACATTCCACGTTCAGTCTAACCCCTTTTCTAAACGGGCCGGCTGCATCTATATCCTCTAGCTTCTTCTACAAGTATCTGGTTGAGCAGCTCGTTCTAATCACCTGATGCATTTAGTCTTCATTTTGGATCATCCATGCGTTGAAATGGTTTCCTTTCCGGCACTCTGTTTACTTGTTCAACCTGTTCGTAAGTACCGTCGTCCACTGTACGTCTGACGTGAGACCTGTGAGAACGGTCCTGCTAACACCCGTTCTTTACCTGAACTAGGTTCACTACCTGGAACACTGCTTCCTCTAGTTCGTTGTTTTTTTGTGATTTTCGACGTTGAACCTAACGTCGGAATCAAGCAATCCATCTGGACTCTTGGTATACTGAGATTACTCTTTATTAATAGTAGCATGCTTGGTTTTTAATGCTGAGATGTCTTTTGGATCGTTGCTAACGGGGGTGATAGGTCTGTGATTTATAATCCTTTCGGTCTCGACAATCAATGTTAATAATTTCTCGCCTGTTAATAGCTGTTCATTGGCAAGGGATTTCAGTATGGTGCGCGTTTCTTAACAAATGACCTATTTACAGCTGCACAATTAACAGAAGGCTGCGAAACAACAATTTCTGGTTTGACCCAACTATGCAACAATGAATGATATTTGCTTGTACAATCATATACAGTACACATTTTGTCACGTCTACATTTTCTTGAGATATGATTGCGTTTAAGGCAATTAAAACATAGTTTGCATTTTGCGACATACTTCTTTCCATCTTCTAAAGACATACTTATAAACGTATCATAAGACGCTAGGTCAGTACATGCACTTGCACAGCAATAGCATTTTCTATAATATCTACTGTTAACTGTCCAAGATGAGCGGCTCGACTTTTCTTCGCTGTTGTAACGACCATTTTGTAGATTTTATACTTTTAGTTTCGTTGACAGTTCGAGAATTGTTCGGGATTTGGGATCGTCAATCTATTAAATTACAACACTCGAGAGATGCGCCCTTTTCAACTGTTTTATTTATCATGGCCATACATTTATTCGTGGCGTTACATGGCGTTACATGGCGATTCTCTACAAACAGAGATAAAAATAATAAATACCAGTTTCAAATCGTTATCAAATTACAATTGCTAATACATAAACATAGATAAACATAAACAAAGATAATATGTTAAAAAATGTTTACTCTTTCAAATCATGTAGATCTAATATCCTATAGTACATTAAAACTAGACTATCGTATGTTTAAGAAATAATATTTTTCTATCATGGTTTGTTGTCGAATAACCCACAGTAAGGAGTATAGATGCGTAGGAATTAAATCACGAGTGCGAAGCACGAGTGATTTGATAACACGCATCTATACAACTTACTGTGGGTTATTCGACAACTAACCATCATAGAAAAATATTATTTCGATTCTAACACGATTCTAATTGATTTGGTTCAAGTTTTAGGACGTGAACTATATTTTTCAATACTCCGCCCTTCTTAGTACAAAGTTCACTATTTAGTGACGTCATTGAATTGTACAAACATATGACGTCGTTTTCATTAACAAATATTTTGCAAATGACGTCACTTTCATTGAAAACAACAATCGTAGAAACTTAATGACGTCACGTTTATTGATGCTACTGAAAAGCTGACATGCTATAAATGTTTTCCGAATTACGTTTCCTAACAAATAACATTCTTTGTAGGCGTGGTTATGCCAATAATCACCAAATATACAATTAGTTGTTTCATTACACTTCTATACATGCTACATTTATTACATTTCTTTTAGAGCGGGTTTTAGCACGTGCATTTTACTGCAATATTTTCTTTATTTATTCGGAACTATTTTCGAAACATTAAGCTCCGCCCATAAGTTATTGCAGAATAACCCACGCTTGATTTCCTTCATTGTCTATAGAAAACAAGTCACGTGCCGTGTTAGAATATTAATTATTACTTAAAACAAAATAAAATATGCGTGTATAATAAAAAATATATAAAAACTCTTACCGAAATTTGGTGTGATATAATATATTTAGCTTCAAATCCTGAATAATTATGTGTTTGTCTTATCAATCGGCCGTTGCCGTCAACTTTGTTTTTCTACTGGCTGTAATTTGGTATGTGAAGTCGACGTAAAAAAGGCGGCGACATTAACTTGACGCCATACTTTTTAGCGCCGAAAATAAAAGCGCGCTAAATATCAAGTTAACATTTTAACAATTTAAAAAATAAGAATTTACAAAAAATTTAATTCTTACACCATCCAAGAACTTCCAAACCAACTTTTAGTTTCGAATCCCACGTGCACGATCTGGTTGAGCCTCATCATATAAACGCTTCAGTTCAGCGGCATATTCTTCAGCTGTCTGCCCTTGCCTCTGGTTACGTTTACTGATCTTTGCCGCGAAAGCTTTAGGGGTTTCAATAGCCCGGTACCTGGAAGTCAGCCAATAAAAATCGCGAAAACTCGTGAGAACTCGCTTCGGCAACTGGGTCAAAACGAACTCACTAGCTTGGCTTTCTATCCAAGGGAACACGTTGCCCAGTCTCTAATCGTCTGACCATCTGTAGCGTGACGCAATAACGTCAAATTTGGCAGACCACACTGCCCAGTTTTCCTTACCTGTGAAGCGGGATCTTTATCTGGCTCTAACCTCTTGTCGCACTATGCATTCCCCTCGAAGCGGAAATTCAATGCATGTTCTCATTCTACACTGCGGCCGGCAGAGTTGTGTGCCCGTGGTTGTCCGCTAATGCGATGCTCCCTCGGGCAAGGTATTGGTTGCCCTTGCCACCAATTCCTCATCCGTGCCAAGTTTTCTTATGGAATTACCCACCTCTACGCGTCCAAACATCAGGGGTGATCATGGGGTCTGACGCCACGCCCCCTCCCACTGTGTTTCCGAGGTGGGGAGACGCCGCCTATGTTCAGCGGCATTCGCCTCATTAGTGTGATTCTCATCCATTGGCGCAGGACATGCTGACGTTTCGTCCCTACTTCCGTTCCGCTCCTCCCATTGGTTATATCCCGTGTTACATACCTCGGCGTGCATGCCTGGTTCCCGCCCGCCACACGAGTAGTCGGACCTGTTTTGCATACCGTTGATAAACTTATCATTTCTACTGCGGTAACCTGAAGCGGGGTTTAAGGCGTGACTTGTCCAACCTTGACCCATTATTTGTCTGCCCGATGACCTACATGGTTGACCTAATATTTAGCGGTCATGCCCTTGTGCAGTATCGCCTCCGCTGCTGCCAAACACCTGTCTAGCCAGGACATTGTCATTTATATCCGGAGGTACGTGCTGATCTCCCGTACTCATCGATGTTTCATTTGAAACAAGCCTATTCTGAAGTTACCCAACGACCAATGTTAATTGTTTAATGTCCCGAAACATGCCCTCAATTTTTGCTAACATCTACGCGAATGACGAATGGGATCGACTTCCGGTAGCGCTACATGAGAGAGAGGAGTGGTCGGATACGGCATCGCCGTTTTCAAGGGACTGGCCCCTTTTGTACGGGCTTCTAAACGAGATAACCGCCTCACTGTCTACTCGATGCAAAGTGGCCATAGTATCGTGATTTAATATCGAATGTGTTCAAAACCGCGACAACAAAAGTCTCTTCGGAAAGAAGTTCGATCACTGGTTCTGTTATGAAAACAGATCCCACCGCTGCCACCAAACTTATGTTACGACTCAGGTCTTTCCTTTTGTTCAAGAAAACGAAAGAACGGTTTTACAGTTTATTGCTGAACGTTTAACATTTCACTGAACAGACAAGTTCAACAGCATATTAACAAAATAACCGCTGAGAGATGAGAATTATTTTCATTTATTTTCCCTATTAATCTATGTAAGAGTTAGAATGTCAACAACAGGCATCATGGTTGCTATATCAACCTATAAATCATGAACATTAATAATAGTTAAGTCTTTAAAAATGAATATCTCTTCACTGTACTACTCAAACTCCGAGTTAAAGAAGTGTCCGTTTTATTTTAAAGCTCAAGCGTTAAAGTTAATTTAATAAAACTTTTAATGCGAACCATCTTATCAGAAATTTGCCATTTAAATAACGTCTATGATCTTTCGTCAGTTATAGAATTGTTGAGTCCCCAGGCCGAATGAGAGCCTTACTGATATACTTAAGGGTGGCCGAATGCCGTGGCCGATGGCCAAACAAGTTGCCAATGGACGTGGCCGAAAAGACAGAGAATGAGTGCCAAATGTGCCGAAAATATGACAGCACGGCCTATTATGATGTCAATAAACAAGCGACTAGTTGCATATTCAGAAATTACATAAACACGTATAAAACCATGGATTGTGTACATCGTGAGTTAAAATGACTGTGTCAATACAAAAACAGACTGGCTACTTTTCCTTCAGAACGCAGTATATAAATCGCGGTTTCGACAAATCGTGTCGGAGAAAAAGAAGGACACTTGGGATACATGTTTGTCACATGCCAATTGATGGGCCAAATTTGTGTATACCATTGACAAGTTCATTGTTATGATTAGTGGATTAGCGGGACCAAATAACCGTTAACGATTGTTTGAAACCACGAAGCCTTTTGCTAATTAGTCAACACCCTCGACAAATACAATACACATTATTGGTAATAAAATTGTTAACATTTTATGCTTATCATTACAATCCTACATAAACGAAGTCAACGCATTCGATACACACGCATTAACTGCATCCGCGTTTTCCAGCAATGCTACTTGTCAGTTACATATAAGTTCACTATGTAATGTACACCTTCTTGTGTCAAAACCGCATTTATCTTGACAACAGACGAAATATGTATGCGTGGATTACATTGGATTTTAATGTCTCATGCCTACGGTAAATCAGTCTTAATTTTATTTAAACATTGGACATAATTATTGATAGGATCTTAAGTTCGTCACTCGGTCCACTGACGAAAAAAATGAAAATTACTACCTGAGTGTAACCTGACTACTAATAATGGTTTCACAGTATGTAAAAATATATCCATAAGGTCTTTGTCAAGATGCTTAGCTTACGTAAGAGGGTCTATATATTTTGAATCGTTCAACTGATTGCAAGCGCATTACGAAGAAAACTTTATTATTTGAAAATCTATTCCGATATTGGACCTTTTGTAGAGTGAATGTACTCATGCAGTCGTATGTTTTTATAAGAAGGTGAATGATTTTTCCTTTGAATAACTTAACCATTTTTGTTTAAGGGTAGCATCTTATAGTAAAAGCTTGATTGAGATGATGATAGTGTGTAACGTGTTAAATATTTGTCATTACATATCGAGCAAACTGTTTTGTTTCTGCAGTCTTACGTTTATAACGAAGTAGACATACGCAAAATTAAAAATCTACAACATTATTCAATAACTTTAAAAAAAATTGCAATCACGAAAATGGATAATTGCCTCAATTGTCCAAGTATAACAAAGCAGTATCATTTTTAAAATGATTGTTCGATTACTCAGAATTATTGGTTAAAATATATAAGAGTTGCAGACGAACATCAACTGCAATGTCCACGGATACGACTTTGTTGTTGTTAAAAATCGAGCTTTGCGTGTATATTTGTACAACAGAGACCTACAATATAAACATTATCAAAGCGCTGAAGGCACTGTACGTGTTCGCTGATGTAAAATGTCGTCCTTTATTAGCTTGAAAGTTTAATGTTTACTTTTTAGTTTGCAACTCTTAAAGTGATAGTATGGGCATTTTTCACTGTTGAAATGAGCTGAACAGAATTAACAGGTCAAAAGAGTTAGTTAAAATATGGTTACTGACCAACTATCTGCAACTTATCTTGCTACCAGTTGTTTATAAAAATATATTTTATATTCGATATCTTACGTGACCCACCTAGTCCCCCAAGCCGAAATGATCCATAAAACAAAATTGTGTCTTTGTGTCGTATGAACGAATCTGCACTAAAACTAAATTTAGGTTCACATCGTACATGCATGGCCAGTTGTCAAACGAAAGTACGGTTGATACCGCGGAGGTGGTGGATTGGCTCTTTTGTATCGTGACAACCTTGACATGTTTAAAGGCTCAAAGCATGGGTATCGGTCATTCGAGTGTGCTGAGTGGAATATATGCTGTCAAACATTAAAATTCTCTGTCTTTGGGATCTATCGTCCTCCATATTCCGAAAAGCACCCAGTGATTTTATCAACTTTTATTGAAGAGTTCACAGATTTCGCAGAAAAAATCTGCCTATAGTCAATACCATTTGTCATCATGAGAGATTTTAATATCCATATTGACAATCATAATGATACCTACACTAAAGGATTCCTGCAGTGTTTGAAAAACCGTTGATCTTATGCAAAATGTCACTACGCCAAACCACAATGGCGGACACATTCTTGACTTGATAATCACTAGAAAGGGTGATAAACATACCAGTGTGACAGGGCCTTTGACTACCTATTACTTACCTGACCATTGCTTTGTAAGCTGCCTTATTGAACAGCTTCGTCCTCCATTAATTCGAAAGTCCGTGAGCTACCGTAATTGGAAAGCTGTGGATAAAAATGCACTACAGCATGATCTTGCACAGTTGAACAGACTCTCAGCTTATTCTTCGAGCGTTGATGACTTAGTTGTATCATTCTCAGACACAACAACACAGATAATAGACAAAAATGCCCCTGTTGTTGTGAAGAATCATATCAGAAGACCGACTGTTCCTTGGTATTCCCCATATCTTAGAATTCTCAAGCAATACAAACGAAAGATTGAACATCTTTATCCGAACGATAAATCTGGAATAATTAAGGCAGTTTACAAAGGTGTCAGAGATAGCTGCACGGCTGTGCTCTCTGGCGCAAAGGACAAGTACTATCAAGATGTACTATGTTGTTTTACGGATCATTTCGGCTTAGAGGACTGGGTGAGACATGTAAAATATCGAATATAATATATACTTTTATAAACAACTGGTAGCAAGATGAGTTACAGATAATTGGTCAGTAACCACATTTAAACTAATTATTTTGACCTTTTAATTCTTTTGACCTTTTAAAATAAAGCTTAACAAATAAAAATCATTGTTCCTTATGGCAATTGCCGAAATTTTAACACCAGATGTGGTCTGGTAAAATAGATATTTGTGGGTACAAAATGCTCGCTTTTATTATTGTTTTGAATATCTATTCATACGACTCATGAACACTAACATGGTGTTCGTGTGTCGTATGAATAGATATATTCGCGGTAAATGAAAATGGAATTAATTGTGGCCACAAATAAATAAAAACGAGCATTTTGTATCCTCAAAAATCAATGTAATCATACCACATCTAGCGTTGAAATTTTGGCTATTGCTATAAGGAACACTGATTAATAAGGTGTTTACTTTATTTTTCGAAATTCTTAACGAAACGTTCGTTGATTTTGAGCGTTGTAGAGACTTTAAGGATTATAGTGATTATATTATAAACCGTCATATAACGTTTTTCATAGATGATTGTCGTTGCTCACCTATACCATTAGTTTAATTCCATAGTATTGCAATATGTTATGTTTGAACATTTAAGTGTAAATCTATTGTGCTATATGCACTATCGAATTTAAACGTTGAAATATGTTTTGTATTAACTCGAATGAAAGCTGCTTAAAATGTGAAAAATATATCTTATACGCGAGTATTCAGTGCATGTTTAAACTTTGGACTATTTATTCAGCTCGACTTAGTTTACCCACTATTTATCAAACCAAATATATATGAAAACATTCATGGTGAATGGACTCAATTACAGGTTTATATGTTAATGCAAGAGTATTCATTAAACAAAATACAAAATGAGTTATAGCTGCGAAGATGCTTAAGAAATAACTATGTTAGTGGATACGCGCTTCGCTTATGCAATTACTTTATTTACAAAATACGTGTTTTTCTTCAAAAAAACAAATGAAAATTGATGTTGATATTCAATCATACACATGCTTTCCGTCATTGAACATACTGTATCCTGTTTTAATAAATATGTGTAGGGGGATATTTGTTTCATTTTAATCTTTCGAGTAAGCGTTTTCACCCGAACTACAGATGGCGTTTAAGAATTGTTAATTCGCATCATTTTTTTTTCAGAAAACAATTGTACAATATGTTTTATGATAATGACATTTTCATTAATACTTGTAATACTTATAATACTTAATATTTATAGATAAAACAAGTATACGATTAAAATAAAGTAGAATTAGCAATTTTATTTTCGTCTCTTATATATCTACGGCAAGGTAACTGATGTAACGATCCGTCCCTTATATATATATACAACAACAGCTAGCTCACCGGACGAATCGTACAGAATGGTTATGATGATAATAAAATATGAATAATTAACACTTTGGACTAGATTCTTTGCCCCTAGGTCCATCTAAAGTATGTTTTATTTGCAAGAAAAATCTCTATTTCGTCCGAATTCTATGTCAGTTATAACTTATATAATGGATTTACGACAATGGTTTACGACAATCAATTTCCGGATTTGGGGTTACAAGCCACCAAGAAAACAGTTAAGTGACTGGCAGCGTTTTCGCTACATTACCCACGCCTCCGGGAACATGCGTCCCGCATGTATTTAAACACACTGGTTTTTGACTTTCCTAGCCATTTACGCCTTGAGCCTGTCCTCGTAGAGAGACCGACAGATACAATCCCTTCTGCTCTTCTGTCCAATCATTTATTTTGGCACAAGCCTCGAAATGTGCCCTGTAATCATGCCATGAACCACTTCCATCATATGTGGCTGGTTTTATGGAATTGTAGCTTCGCTTTCTTTCAATTAGGAAGTCTTTTTCGGGCATATCTATCGGTTTGTTTTTATGCCGTCGGTGTGTGACAAATCTGTCCTGCCCCATAGCCGCCCCAACTGGTGTCTCGTTATGGTTGCCAGTTTCTATGATCCTTGAAACATCTTGCCGTCCATGTGGAATGCCTGTGTTACGAACAGGAGATGATGTAAACAAGTTATTATACTGCGCCCTGGTACGATTTATTTCTTCCTCTAGTACCGCAAGCTTCTTTTCCAATTCCAACTGCGTACGTTCTTCCTTGATCGCAACCGATTTACCCAATCGTTCCGCAACCGATTCCCGCATCAACTCCTGTTTTTCTTGGCCTTGACTATACCTGACCTTTGTAAGTGTCCAATAAAATACAAATAAAATTTCCCGCGGCTAGACACGAATTAATACACTTCATTTATTCCATTGGCTGATTTGAGCATATCACCAGAACATTGGAAACATGACCGCGTCTTTTTAACAATGTTTTACTGCGTACTCAGCATGAAATAATTTTATCTCTAATGAAGAGGATTGCTAGATAGAACAGTTTTAAACTCAACTCTCGACATCAATACAGTTTGTGCGTTCACCTTTTATTTTCAGAGGATTACCAGCACCAGAGCGTTTGTACTTAAAGGCTATGTTCTCATATTTAGTAATTACTTCCATATTCCTGTGTGTGTACTAGATTATTTTAGTTCATAAAAGTATCGTTTTTCCCTATCCTGATATTCGTTTTTGCCAAACCATTTTAAATTGTTTTCGAAATTGAACATTTAACATGTAAAAGTATAAAGTTTTAAACAAGCCGTCGTTTCAGCAGTGGAAGCGTGGCCTCACTTTAATGCATTGCATTCCAACCCGCAAGGTATCAGGGTCAGTTCGCGGCCAGTAAAATAATCGTTATATAATATAGACGCTATCGCGTGAACTAGGTGATCTGGAATTTTTTTTAGACCAGAAATATGTTAAATGAAGATATTCAGCGATATAATTATGGTATGTCAATAATTGATTCTTAATGTGTTTTCAACAATTCCATGATTAATATAATTTTTGATAAATTTAACAAGAATTATTCCCCCATATTGACTAATGTATTAAGCATGAGCGCGATGATTCTCGATACTGTTAATAATCGACTCAAATAGCAATGCCCGACAAACCACTAAAACAAGAACGCGCGTATAAATATTTAAAATATGTACGGATACTTCGCGTGTGGCCGGTTAACTCATATGTTTTAATTTCACTTCCATTCTTCTTTTTGTTTTCTGTTTCTGTTTATGACCAGCAATATGTAATAATGTAAAATAAGCCGCGAAAGCTCCGCGTAACATCCCGTACTGCGTGTGATGCAGCTAAGAACTGCTCAGAAAAAGACATTCGCTATCTTTGATCTCATTCATTGAACTCTTTACCTTTCACCAACTCCAACCACAATCAACGCCGTATACCCTTTTTATATAAATATTTCTTGTTTATCTAGTTCTTATAAAGTGATATGAAATGGCTATGTCAAGAAAAATATTTAGTAAATGTGCTATATATCGAGAATGAAAATCTTCATGAACTTCCAGTGTTAAATAAATATGGTATACAACCTTAGAAATCATACAATCATACAATATTTCACATGTAAATGCGCATCTATAATTACTATTATACATTGTAATGTATATATCTTATAATTAAAATGTTTTGCGTAAGCAAAACTGACATTCGAAAATATATGAACAAATGTTTTTTTAGTTATTTTTGTTAAATATTTCTGTGAAAATTGTTATAAAATATGTTTTACGGGACAGTTCAGTACTGGAAAATTATTGGGTTGACTGCAATATAGTCCAGTTCTGTAAATAAAGTAAATAAAACGGTTTTACGGGTGAAAATCTGGTGGCTGGTTTTCATGACAAGTCCCGTACAATTAAACACGTGTCCTAAATAATGAATTATAACGATCAGCCTGTCAATGTTACGGGGCTAGTCAAGAGAGCCAGCTTCTAGTCTCGTATGTTATGTGTACAGTGCATGTTGTATTAACGAAACGAGTTGAATACAGTTTGCAGGATACGGAACATGAGAAACAGACAAATAATTTAAGCATACAATTGCACTTTGTATTTTTATTGTATTAAATAGCATATGTCAATAAAATTGGTAATTGTTGTTTTTTTTAAATATTTATAGTGACAAAATCAAAAATGCACACATATACGACGACTTGTCGCATACATGTCAACTAAAAAATCACTAAACCAATAGCAACATGAAGAAATTTGGTTTCATTAAATGCATGTATATTGTACGCAACATTAACAACACAACATATTAAAAGAAGCACACAAACATACTCGAAAAAAACTGATAAAAACTGCAACAGTGCACACACACATTGAAATATTAGAACGAAGGCACATAGCTTCTTACATTCGGAAAGCAACGAATGAAGCTTAAACGGAAAATTTCAAATGGTGATAAAAAGCTAAAACTATATCGAAACTATTGTCAATAATGTAGCTTCAAACTTTGTCTCAACTGTTTCAATTCATCCGTTCTCAAGGATACATGCTCGTTGGAGTCAAAAGGCTAAATATACGTTTTGTTTTTGCTTACACCACGGGCTCTATACAGAACAAACTATCACAAGCTATCTGACGAATGGTTTAGAATTCAGCATTTTATGTACTTTCTTGTACACGTTTGACCACCTCCGGTCAGGGTCTGAAAAGAAATCGAAAACACTCAAAACGTGTTCATTTAATATGTATATAAATACACAACTTCAAAAGAGAATCTGTAATAAAACCTCAAAAACAACAGGTATCCATGTTTATATATTTTTTAATTTTACTTAAGATTCATTAACAGAATAATTTATTATGCATAACTACGATATTGGAGTAAAACGTGTTAAGTGTTGGTGAAGCTATGCAGGTGGTTGATTATATTTGTTTGAAGCATAAATATTTACTTGAGAAAAAACAACAATTTAATCATTCCTGTTTTTAATTCATTCACCTGTATATCATTTGTATTACTTTAAGTTGTGGATGGCTTATTATTGTTATTGCAAGAATGATCTTCAAAAGTGAAAACGTGCAAATGAATTATTAATAAAAGCGGTCTACTGTTAACTTTAAGAAGATTCATTATTGCGAATAATTGGGAATGTGAAGTAATTCATATTAAATATATGGTAGCCTGTTCATTTTTAAGTCGATATGTTAACCGACATGACTAAACTAATATAAGTGAATGAAAATTTCTTGATATAATTGTGACTACATACATTTAAGACGGATTTTGTTTCAACTTAAGACGCATTCACATTAAGCTTTTTACAGTCGTTTAAAAATGGGGTTTACAACAGAACAACCATGGACAGGTCACCTACAATTGTCAGTGTGTTCACGTCCCCGTGTCGAACGTGCGTACACTGAAACCCGTCTCCTGTTTGCGTCTCCACAAGCTTGTCTCCATCCACCGAAAACACCACCTGAGGAAGATAAAACAGTATTGCGTATATAGCATTTTCGCATTTTTTAATTATTGCTGAATGAAAGTGACATTTTTTGAAAATATTTGACAATTTGTGGAAAAAAAAACGTGGACTAATTTAAAGAATTTCATATAAACTAAGCAAGAAATGTATATTAATGGATAATTTAACTTATAGTACACTGAAGAAAACACTGTTTTATTTATAAATCGGCTGCTTGTCTATCTCTGTGTAATAAAGTCATAGAATTGATTTTAATTCAACGCAATATATGCGATTTGTCATCTAACCACGCTTTATACACACGATCAAAGTTGGTTGTCGTGCAGTAATTTTCTATTGCCGATTTTAAATAACTATTTTATCACTACACGTTTAATTTGTGCTGCATAAGTTCAAGTTTTTTCACCCGTGTCTGCATATGACAATAAGCATGAGAAGCGAAACGCGTGGCTCATATATACATTCAACAAATAAACCTTACCTTTATCTTTCTCCCGTCTAGCGTCATCGTATCAAGCCCCTCCCCTAATTTAAACGTTAACGTTTTTTCACCGGCCACTGTCGTTGTCTTGATGGACCAAGTTCCGGCGTTGTCGGATATTTCCTGGGTCATGTTCGAGCCGTCGGACAGAAATTTGTGAGCCTCGGCTCGCTTCTCATCTGCAACTCCTAAATTTTATATAAAATAACTTTAAAGATTTCCTGGATTATAAGAGGATATATTAAGCAATTAACAATTTCTAGCCTAAGCCAAAATAAGGTTAAAAGAATCCAGTAAACAGCGTGTATTACCTACTTGATATGAATCCTATTTAAACATCAAGTAATGTGAAGATAACAATAATTAAGAAAAATATTTGATAATTTTGTTTTTATTAAAGCTTTTTGCAAAACATTATATATATAGACGAAAAACAAAATGTTCGTATATGTTTCGATTGTGCGTGTTAAATGTATTTTACGTTTTTTCTATAACCATTTAGTAGATCCACGTTTTGACAAATAACCATAATATTTTTAAGATATATCAATTATCCACCTACATACTATTTACCTGTATATTTTATTGAAATTTGAATAGTTTCGGAAGATCTATTGTCTTTAAATAAATTCCATCGTGTTTTATTTTACATAAAGGGGCTAGAAGAAGGCATTATAAGTTGAAATCGAAAAGAGCATTTCACAATAGTAAAAGATGAAACACTGTAAATCAGCATTAAATTAATGGCTGTATAATCACAATTAATTATCGAAAAATCCAAGGATGTGAATGCTAAGTTGATGGAAAGCAGAATGCTTAATTTAACTAGAAGAAAAACATAAGAGGAAAAAGTGAAAATTGATAAGACCCTTGGCATTCAGCCTATTAATCCTAAAGAAATTTCGTGTGATGTCTGTCATCGAGTTTACAAAAACGTAAATGGTTACCAATCAGTTTCCTGCGAAAGCAATAGGAAACACTTCAAGTATTGTTCATAGAAAATTAACAGATTGTCGAACATGATGTTGTCTTGACACAACGGTTCCGTACAGTTGATTAAATTGATTAAATTTTTGTTTGAAATCAAATAAACGTTTGAAGATAACACAGAAAATAGTCATATTACAAAACACATGTATGAGACTTATTAATATGGTAAAAAGTGACACTGATCATAAAATACCATGTGCAAGAGAGACTTGGGGTTCAACTTAATTCTACACACTTTTTTAGAGCATGTGGTTTGAATATAATTTATGGGAAATCAACACAGTTTACCCCAAACAGCTACACTAGAAGTTTGCTGGTGTATCACTTATGTACATGTAGTTTAATTCAAAATGCTTCAGTTATGTTATACATGTTTGTCCAGAGCCATCCAAAATAATTGAAACGACTAAGAACTATAAATAACAGCATGTGTTGTACTGAGCTTTACTCTACTAAAGATAGACGATGGATGATTACATGCTTTAAAAGCTTATTCGTCTAGGGGGCGTCGTGAGTATTTGGCTTCCTTAAAAAAAAAGTTCCAGTAAAATACACATTTGTACGAAATTTATTAATAATTATGAATAAATCATTATGTTTAATGCCTTGTCATAATCAATAAAAAAACTGTATAATTTCGATGTGTAAACAATCATTTTCTCAAGCACTGTTTGTGATAAACAAATACATTCAAAATAGCCTTCGATTATTTCCAATTGAACACTGTGAAGCGTTAAATATCTTGTCATTCTGACACCATGAATGTTTAATTATCAAGAAGAAAATTATCGAAAATCCATTTAAAAAGCTGAAAAATTATTAGACATGTGTTGTGTTTTTATTTTGTATACGATTGTTTTCGTATTCTAAACAACAAAAAAGGCGGTCTTATTTAGCAATGTGAAAAGTTTTATTTTATTCGCCGTTCTTATCAAAAGTGAATGAGCGCGGATGAGTTGTATACGTATTTAGTATTTACGAAATTATCTATAAAATCTTATATTTTAATTTCCAGACTTTTCATTACCATAAATGTATTATTATATCTCCGAAATTTCCCTGGATATTTATGATTATAGCGTTTTTCTTTATTTTTATTAAAAGTTATTTTAGTGGTATGTTTTGCTTAATAATATACCGACGTTGTCCGTAAAAAAGCATTTTATTAGGGTTGTTTATGAATCGTGTTTGCGCATGCTTTAATAACGTCTTTTAATGCGTCCTGCAATTTTGATAAACGTCCAAGTATTTCGAATCATATGTGATATTTGACTTGACACAAGTCGGTGTATCTGATAAGAAACATTATACACGATTTAACGAAACTGAGTCATGCCAGAGTTTAAATGTTCATTTCCTCAGCGTTTACAAGGATTTGTATTAAAGGGCACATTGTTTAATGTGCATTAACTCGAAATTTGAACGCAGCACATTTATTTGTTCGGTGTTAGGTTTCGTTTATGACATTAACGTTGTGTAAATAAGTGAGGGTGAAATCCGAAAATCATTTATAAAATCTTATATAAAACGGGAAGATTTGCCATATATTGTATTAAATTAATAAACTTATTAGAAATACAGTCGTTATGTTGTCTAAAGGCTACGTTTAACAGTAATCTACTAACTTTCAAGCTTTCAAGTTTTATAATGACAGTATTTCCCCGAAATCTTTAATCCAGCGTATCTCAAATTAAAATATCCCCGAATGAAATCAAAAGAATATTGTCTAGAAAAATATGTTTATATAACTATTTAAAAAAACGTCGACAACAGTAAATAATAGTCAATGGAATTTTATATTTACACTTATATACACGTGCACTGAATGTAAATTTTGTAAAAATATAATTGTCGTATTAGTATCATATAATTGTAGTTAATTTACAAATAAAAGCTTAAACAAATTATACGAGCGAAAACACACACTACAAACGTTATACAATATCTTACCTATAGCTTTCATGTACTCGTCAAAATTTTCAGACTGAAATATCTTCCATTTTCCGATTGCACTTGCCATATTAATATCGATCAAAATAAATCAAAGTGCACTATCTAAAATATGTATGTTTATATGTATATATCCGGCTACTAAATAACAACAGCGGTCTCCAAATAGTTCCGCTGGTTGCTGGCAGCTGTGGATGTTTCAATGAAAAAAATGCACGCAATGTAACTAAGGTATGTAGAGTGCTGTCTATTTGTAATGTATCATAGGCGTATGGGAAAACCTGGCAGAGAGTATACCGTATTTGCGTACGGTGAAACATAACTGGCATACTGTTTTACAATCGTTAAAATGAGAGTTGTTGGAATGATTAGTGTTTTTGCACACATAATAAAAACACTTCTTCATGCATAAACGTATCGGCCTGAACAACATACTAAGTACACCTGTTTCGCATTGTTCTCTTCAATTTCAATTATAAATCAGAATTTGAAAGACACTGATTACTGACATTACCCTCACACAATTGTTTCATCTTCATAATCCATAAAGATACTTCAAAATAAATTTATTGCATATCAGCGTTAGCATTTATCTAACAATGATTCAGAACAAAAAGAAACGAATGTGTTTCTAACCAAGAATAAGATCCTACACGGATTATTATCAGCAGAGTTATGCTTGCAATGGTTTTTGGTGGCATTTGGATGCATTAGCAGGGTTGTTTTGCAATTCATGCTTCATTTTTGCTCAGGAAGAAACACGACAGTCTCAAGTCAAAAACGTATACACAATTAAACAAATAGATAAAAAACACTCAGTGAAATAATGAATAAATGAATGACTAATTAATGAGTTAAAGGGATCTTTTCACGGTTTGGTAAATTGACAAAATTGAAAAAAGATGTTTCAGATTCGCAAATTTTCGTTTTAGTTATGATATTTGTGAGGAAACAGTATTACTGAACATTGACCATAGTCCAATATAGCCATTATATGTATCTTTTGACGATTTGAAAACCTAAAAATTATAAAGCGTTGCAACGCGAAACGATTGAATAATTTGGAAAGTTCTGTTGCTGTCGTTTAAATTAACGAAACTACGAAGATTGCTTATATAAGGTATAAAATACTTTAATTGTGTATACTCGGCGGAATAGCCGAGAGGGCTTATGCGTTTTTTTTCTTCAGACTAACCAGGACTCCGGGCTACTTTTTTTTCCTTTTGTTAATTTTATTCTTGATTTTTTACTGGAGCTTTTACGATCCAATGTTTACATTTATCAATATAAAGCATTTAATGACAAACTTCAAAATATGCCAAAATCTGTGAAAAGGCCCCTTTAATGAATAAAAAATTGAATGATTAAATATATATTAATTAATTAAATATAAATAAATAAATAAATAAGTAAATAAATACAATTTAAATACGTGCGAAAACCAAACGCACAATTGTACAACAATTTATTACTTATTGGTCTTTTATATAACATAACATTTCAAACTCTATTCAACACATGCAAGTTAGTGAACATATCGAATAAAAGTTATTTCTCACTTGTTTAAGTTATATGCATGTCAGTACGTTGAAATGGATATTAACCCATTTATGCCTAGTGTGTAGAAAAGGGGCCTTGGCAAACAGCGTAGACCCAGATGAGACGCCGCATCAAGGTCTGCGCTGTTTGCTTACATGAAATTCTGTTAGAAATATTCTAAATATAGAAATAAATATACTAGACATCCCTAATTTTGAAAATAAATTGATCCGATTTAGAAAGATGAGAGTCCACTAGGCATAAATGTGTTAATTCGATGAAACACTAGGTAAAGCATACTAATGATATTGACACATTTTAAGAAGCGATCAAACGATGACATGCAAAGCCTTTCATGTACTTTACTATAGACGTTCGACCACCTCCGGAAATGGGCTGAAAGATAAGCGGAAACAGTCTGAAAAAACATCACAGAAACAATAAAATCATCGCTTTGTATCAATCTCGGACCATTTACATTACTTTCCTAATGTACGTTAGCTCTCCATCAACGTAAGGGATAGTGAAGACAAACGTCTTTTTGTAAAAGAGCCAAAATGTTTAATATACAAATTTACATTTTTAAATCTTCAATGTATTAACGTGCTTACACGGTTCCTTTATTTTTGATATTTTAAGCGAGATTATACGATTTTTTTATTTCTGTTAAATTGTAATATATTGATAGCATATGTTACAATAACACAAAATAGGCAAGACAAATTATAAATTGAAGACGAATTTCATAAAATGCAGCAAAGACAAATAAGCACCCCGAGCCGATTGTGACGATGATATTTCGTACATATTTTCCAACAATAACCGAAGCATTTGTCTTTTTATTAGGATCTGAGATAACGGTTCGTGTGTCGTATAAATATATATCGTTGCAGGAAATTAAAATGATCCGTAAAACTAAATTAAGATTTACATCGTGCATGCATGATGTACATGCTGGCGAATTCAACTGTACAGACATTTTCGATTTCAGAATTATATACCTGGCTTATTTCGACAAATGTTCTTCTTTATTATTATTTTAATTTATATTGAGATATATGTATAACTAGAAATGGCGCGGCAGAGGCCGACTCGTATCCCAACGCCGCATGTTCGACACAAGGGCGCCCCAGGGTTGGTAATGGGGCCATGCATAGTTGAGATTGACCGTATTGTCATAAGAGATGTTCAGTATAAATGTGATTCATGTAGAAATGAAGAAGTTCATGTAAAATAACCTAAAAAATGAGTGAAAATCTATACCCTAATTTCTCCTCCTCCTCATCCTGCTCTCCTAACAAATCAAATAATGAATCAACTTCACTGTAGTCAATTATGTACATGCCATCCTAATTGGTATGACTTATGAGATGGCTGATCATGCTCTCTTATAGCCAATCTTCTTGCTTCTGTTTTGGAAAGGTTATGTTTTGAGGTTAAATGGTTGACTAAATAGTAGCGTCTCAGAAATTTTCTATCGCAATCTTGTACACAACAATGAATATGTTGAATTTCCTGTCTGTCTTTGATGTGCCGTTCACAGTCCATCGTGCTTTAAATTGGTTCTCACATTTTTCCCACTTGAACATTTTGACAGATTTTCAGTAATGAGTCTAAAATTGTAATTGCACAAATTGAAAGTTTCAGCCCTTTTATAGATTCTTGAGGCTCTATTCCATGAGTTTCTCATGCTTTTTATGCTTGACTGCATTCTATCTCTTCTCTCATATACAGGTGTCCCTTTGCGCACATATTTTATAATCCCTTGTATAAACATTAGATGGATGAGCTAAACCATTTCACATATAAGTTAACACAAACAACTGAATACTAAATACATCTCTGCGCCACTACTGTGTAACTCTGTGTGTAAATGTAAGAGTTTATTTACAGGTCTCGCTTCGTCTTCACGACAGCCTTATGCGCGGACCTGCCCCTGTGACCTGTCAGGGGAAAATATTTTTATTTTGAACCTAAGTAGGTCAAATTTACTCGGGTTTTCGCCAAAGGTTTATTATTATTATTATTATTACTATTTTTAATACAAATACACCAGTGCACAGTGGCCAATGAGACCTTATCGTTCACTGGTATTAAATAAATTAAAAAAAGAAAGATAAAATAAATAAATAAATAAAACAGGAGGAGAATTATATTGCAATTATAAAAAACGTTAATCATTGTAGACCCGTTATAATATAAAATAGATAAATGATTAGGAATATCTTTCGTTAAGTGTGCAAATATTGTCCTATTATAACCATAATTAGTATTGTTATCATCATCATCATTAACCCCAACTTCATAATCATCACTAACATTAACATAACCATCATTCTCCAGTGTTTTTTATGGCAATTTCGGGGCCGATATTCGGCACCATTCCCCTCAAAAAAGAGTATATATTTTCCCCCATTTTGTAAAAAAAATTTATCCCCTCCAGAAGTAAAAAAAAATATATTTTTTATTTTTTTTTAGAAAGAACTGTTTCATAATCATGACAAATATATCTCAAATTTATTTCATAAATAACTAACAAAGTATATAACTATAATTTATATGATTTTTAATTATTATAAAGTGTCATATTAAATTAGATAAGTTTTTTTCCAAATCAATGGACTTTTCTCATGAATTGCATTTTTCTCCCAAAATGGCTAGAAAAAGGCCTGATGTATCTATATTGTGTCAATATTTGTTGATAAAAACATTCCAATTTGGTCCATTTTATTGATAAAAAGTGCTCAAATTTGCCATTTAATCGATTTAAAAAATCTTAATTCGACTCAAAATGGCTAAGAAAACTGAGACTGTGCATGAAGGCTGAACTGTCTGAAACTAATGTTGAAAAAATCATTGATATATATTTCAGAAAAAGGACAGCGGCATTCTGCTGTGAATATTATATTCATACAAACATGTGTATTCATATAATAAATATCATTACATATAAAAGAGTGAATATTTAATGTTCCCCTTTTCCTAAAAAACGACGCATTTTTTCCCCTTTGGACGGGCCCCGCCACCATTCCCCTATAAGTGAAAAACACACACTGTTCTCATCATAACCATTATTATTATCATTATTATAATTATTATTATTTATGATTTTTTGTTTATAGTTTGTTTACGAAATTGAGTGTGATTTTATAGAGCTCTCCGCCCCAGGAGAGGTATTAGTGGGGGTTCGAGCGGGATACAGGAAACGCCCCACTTCCAGAGGCGTTCCTGGTTCTTTAAAGTGCCCGGTGTAGAGCACCGATACACTGCACCCCCGTTTAACGTCCCTCGCGGAAGACATGTTAGTCAGTTAGGTTAGGATTAACAGTATCAGTTAAACAATTTAAACACGCACACACTAATAACCAGATATATGACCAGTGAGTGAAAATCTAGCATATTGCAGAGTAGGTATACAGCTTCTTGCCTAATTTAGACTGTTTCCTCGTCGCCCATATATATCAAATATCATGCACTATAAACCAGATAATATGAAGATTATAAGAGAGCATGCGATAAACAAGAGAAAAAACGCCATCGTTGGTTTGGTTTGGTTTGCATTCATGGGTGAATTAGAATTTCCTAACTTATTCATTTAACACTCCTGTCATATAACGGGCTCTGTTTAAACTACACTACGGGAAAGCATCATCTACACTACAGTAGGGAAAACGACAATAAAAACCGTCACCATTCTTTTTTTGGTTATGATGGGTGGGTCATTTCAACAGAGCCAGAGTGCACGGACAAGTTGGTATTTCGCCAGGCGCGCCCTACTAACCCTGCCGACAAGCTCCACCCAACATGTTGTGATAGTGTGGATATGGGAAAAATTTAATTGTCATATTTATTTACAACAATATTTACAACTATAGGGGTTGCACTGTGAGTAAATGCGATTTGCCCACGTGCGCACTTAATATCTTCCGATACTGCGTGGACGTATGTTGTCTGTGTGCTTTCCCCTGCCTTCGTGGTCGGTGGCTCTTTACAGCTTGAGAGAAGGAAAAAGAGGGTCTCGCGGAACCCTGGATTGTGTTATCTAGAGCGATATTTGGATTTAAAAGAAGGATTAGAGCTTATTCATAGTGGTCGAGAAAAGCCGAGTGTCATATGTATTAAGGGGAATGTACCCTCCCGTCGTAGAAAGGCTGAGTGACCTGCGTGTTGGGGAATACGTACCCTTCCGTCGTTTTAGCATTGTGTGTTGTTGGTGCTGTACTGAGATTCCAATTCTCATTTGAGTTTATTTCAGCCAATATACTGTAGCCTGATGATCACAATGTGATATCGTAATTCTCACAAAAATTTATTCCAGACATTTAATAGTATGGTTCTGGGTTATGATTAGACAATATACAGGTTATATTAGTCTATGACTGTTTTGTCCCTACATGTATATTCATCCTGATTACCTATTTACTGGGGTTGTAGTTAGTCGAGGTGTGTCTAGATAGTTTGAGTTTTATTTGGTAGGTCATTTGAGAACTAGTGGCACGGGCACAGGCACGCTGTTTCTAACCACGCTTTGTATGGTAAACGTGTGAAAAAAGGTACCCTTCCGTCGTTGTATTATAGATTGTTGTTGTTGTTGTTCTACTGTTTTTTAGCGTGGCTGCCCGTTCCCGTCCACGGCGTCTTAAAGGGCGCAGCCCAAGGGGCCCCCATGACACTCGTCGCTGTGGCCCGTCGGTTACACCCTGTGAGGGGGTGACAAAGGCCAGGTGCAGTCCGAGCTGGCCCGGAAGAGAGGACAGTTAACACTCGTTGAATGGCCCGTCGTCCGTGCCAGCCCGGGGACACCCTTCAAGGCCATAGTCCCTGGTATTGTATTCATTGCTGTAAATGCCTACGTCAGTAAACGCGATGTGTTTCGATGTACGTGATTTAATTAGTATATTTATATTTTATCGAGGTACCCCGTGTCTCGCAAAAATTTGAAAACATGTTGTCTTACAATAGAGCCGATCCCGCTCGGCGGCATTAGCAGTAGACCGCGATCAATCACAGTAATTTTTTTTGTACGCTGCTAGTACCCCTGCACTTAATTCTAGGCGTTGTACAGTATATGCCGGACATACAAAAAAGAGATGTTCGAACGTATTTGGAATGTTACATTGCGGGCAGTTGACAGGTTTGTAATAGTCCCCATGCAGTCTTGACACCCGCAGCCTCAGGCGTGAGTATGCTCTATCTTCCTGTTTAATGGGGCTTTAGATGTTGATCTTATGACTAGGGTTATTAAATAGCGGAAAATCATGATCTGCACAGTAAATTTACCATCGGTGGTCTTGTACGTTATAAGCTTTCTGATTAATGATTGCGATCAGTTCGCGTGCGCTAGAGAGTAGGTTTGAAAGTAGACCCTCATGTGATCCTACCTTAGCGAGTTGGTCAGCATGCTCGTTTCCCAAAATACCTACGTGACTCGGAATCCAAAGAAATTTAATTGAGATGTTTTTAGTTGTTAATTTAGTAATTTTCTTTAACACTGAATATATTAAGTCTGGTCGCGTTCTGGATGTACCTGCTTTTAACGCTTGCATAGCGCTGAGTGAATCAGATATAATTACGTAATTAAATAGTTCATGCGTTTCTAATTCGTTCAGCCAAGTTAGCGCGCTGTTTATTATGGCTTATTCACATGTAAATATAGTCAGGTGTTTTGTGTATTTTACTTCACTGTGATGGATGACAGCATTTTGAGTTTTTGCTTCCATCGGTATATATTTGGATGTAATTAGAGTAGTTATTTGTTATGTGAGTTTGGGCTATAGAACCGTTTTCGGGGTCGTTGTCGGATTTTTTTATCAGAGTTGTTAGTTGCAAGTCGATGTCAGGTCTGAAGAGTGAGCTAAGGCTAAAGTAAGTGGGTGCTTGTGTTATAATTTTGTCAGTTTTATAGTAACTGCCTAACGTACGCACTTTCTGTGCATACGGAAGTCCAAATCGCTTTTTATGTTTTGTTTTAAAATAAGCTGGATCATCCGTAACACTCTCATTTATTGGAAGGTTGCTTCCCATAGAGGTCGTTCGCGCGCGATATTTCAATTGGTTAATATCTCTTTGTTGATTAAGTTCGAGCATTCCACATTCGATATGTAGTGCTATGGTGCTTGTTGTTTTTCGTGTACCGGTAATAATTTTGAGTGCTGTGTTTTGGATAACTTTCAGTTTGTTTAATAGTGAGTCGCTAGCAGAGTGGTATGCGATGCTACCGTAGTTTATTTTTGCCCAGATAGTGGCTTTATATATGCGCATGAGTTTTTTTTGTCAGTTCCCCAGTTGTGTCTTTGGATTGCTTTTAGAAAATTTAGGTCCTTTTGACATCTAGTAATTAAGTTAAATATGTGGTCTTTCCATGTTAGTTGTTTATCGAATGTCATTCCTAGGAACGTAATGTTATCGAGGAACGTAAGTGGTAAGTCGCATAGCGTGAGTTGCGGGATTTCGTTATATATTTTAGATTTGCGTGTACTAGCAGGGAATAAAATGGCTTGAGTTTTTGTTGGATTTATAAGAAAACCACAATTTTTGCTCCAGTTTTCAATCGCAGTTAGGGCCGCTTGTATTTTCTGAATGGCCGAAGTCGGCGATTTAGATGCGGCCCATATCGCGCTGTCATCTACGAAGAGTGATGATTGTATTTGGTCGTTACAGTTTTTAGTGTTTTGCTCCTTTATTGCTGTTTCAAGCGTGTTCATAGCAATTGAAAAAATTATCGGCGACAGTACACTACCTTGGGGGCAACCATTAACAGTTTCCACAGTCTCGGAGGTTTCACCGTTTAATCTCACCTTAATTTTACGGGTTTTAAGGAACGCTGCTAGCCATTTAAGCATGGTGCCATCTATTTCTAATTCATAAGGAAGCTGAATGGCATGCTCATTCCATAATTTATCAAAGGCAGAGGTGAGATCCAAAAAAACGGCTACCACTGTCTGACCGAGAAGTTGTGCTTTTTTTATATCGGCTTCTAAGCGGACTTTATGATCTTCGCAAGAATGGTTTGATCTGCAGCCTGAATGAACTTGAGCAATTTTGTTGTGTTTTTTTAAGTACGCGCAGAGTCTCGGTTTTATCATTTTCTGCATAGGTTTTGTAAAGGTAGAGGTAAGTGAGATGGGTCGATATGAGGCTGGGGAGTCTTTTGGTTTATTTGCTTTTATGATTGGAATAATTATGTCCTCGTTCCATTGATCGGGAAGAGTACCTTCGGCCCAAGATTTATTGAAGAGAGTAATTAGTTCTTGTTTCGCGGATATCGGCAATTGTTTTAGAATTTTGTAATTAATGTTATCGTCGCCCGGTGCGCCATTTTTGCAAGTTAGGAGAGCCGCTTCGAGTTCAAACAGACTAAATGGAGCATTGTATTTGTGGATTTTGCCCTGGTCGGTAGATTGTAGCCAGTCAGGGAATTCATTTTTAAGAACTTGTTTTCTTGCTATAAAAATTTCAGAGTAACCTTCGTCACTGCTTATGTTTTGATAATGCTGGACCAGCGCCGAGGCTTTATCTGCATTAGTAACAAGAATTTGGTTATTTACGCGGAAAATAGGTGTTATAGTTGGAGGTCTGCCTGGCATACGACTTACATGATCCCATAGTTCTTTACTAGTTGTTTTATATGAAAGGTTATTACAAAATTCATTCCAACTATCTGTTTTTGCCTTTTAATTACCTGTTTGACTCTTATGCGGGCTTCTCTTAATTTTTCATATTTAGGTCCTGTTTTGATTCGGATACATTTTTTCCTACATTTTTCGCGATATCTAATGGCGTCATCGCATTCCTTATTCCACCATGGAACTGAGCGTTTAATTTTATGGGGTTTGTTGTTTACTACAGGGATGGAATTATCAAGCGCTGTCTTAAGTTTGGTCACATAAGTTTTAAAGTGGGTATTGATATCAGTGTTATCTTGATTGTGGGTGAATTCGTTATCACACTGAGTTTTAAAGTTATTCCATTGCTCAGGTGAGGCCCTGTTAATTTTCCATTTGTGTTGTGTGGACGGAAGGGTATTTTGTATTTTAAGCTTAAGGTTTATTATTATCGGAAGATGGTCACTGCCAAAGGAATTATCAATTACGTTGAATTCGCTTACTGGTTGGAGGTGGGATGAAATAAGGGCAAGGTCGATCGCGCTATCACGGTGATCTTCGCGGTCAGCCAGTCTCGTTACTTGGCCGTCGTTAATGAAGTTAATGCTGTTATCATTAAGAAATTTCAAGAGATTTTCGGCATGATCGTCACATCGTGGGTCGCCCTCAGGGTTCCAACAGGGGTGTTTTAAGTTGAAATCTCCAACAATAATATAACTATTTCTGTAAGTCATTTTTTGAAATATTTTAGAATAGTTTTTGGTGGTATTATCTTTAGTTTGTGCATATACGCATTGAATACGGTATGATTGGTGTAACTCTATGCTTGTTTACTTATGGATATATAATTTAAGCTGGCACTAATGAGAAATTGTCGTCGCCGAGTGGTAAAGGCGATGGACTAGAAATCTTTTGGGATCTTCCCGCGCAGGTTCGAATCCTGCCGACATCGCATACTTTTTGCGACGCGTTTTATTTCTTTTCTAACGTAATTTGATTTAATATAGCATATAAGCTATGTTTATTGTAATATGTTGAAATTTGTATGCACATCCTTCAATTTTTAAAATTAAAACAACGTTATGGCTAAATTGGGTGATTTACAGCTGAAAATACGAATGATGCATGCGGCATTAATATTTCAAAAAGTAAACGGTAAATCTGTCTATTTCTTGGTATTTTTGCTGTATATAGTGTTTCTATAAAAACTAAGTTTAAAATATATTTTAAATGTTACTAGTTTGAATTTTATTACACTTTGTTTTTAACCGACCCAATTTTTACTTGGCTGAAATCACTAACATTTCATGGCGCTCTTCCATAAATAAAAATTTGTAAAAAATAAATGTCTGTAAAAGAATACTTATTTCATCTTGTTTAAACTTTAAACACCTTTACTGCATCTGTACACACCAATTACAAGCCCATATTTGGAAATTTGAATGAATTATGGAACTTTTATATACCCCAGGGGTGAAAATAAACTGGATAAAAGCCGAGCGTGGGGGGTGGTTTTGAAAAAATCGGTATATTTTTTTTTAAAGCATGGAAAGCCTATCTACAAATTTGCATGTAGTTCAGTGAAATGATGCTGATTAAGAAAATAATTATTTAGATTATATTGGGATATGTGCCCATGAGGGGTGCGCTACCTTAAACATTTTTTATATAAGCATTTTCATTGAAAATACATGGTCATATCGCAAAGAGCAAGTACAAAAAAGCAAGTCTAACATTCTCTATGACGAAAAGGGTTGAAAGGCCCTTAATTTGTGAGTTTAAACGTTTCTATAAAACAATTACCAATAAGTCGACTTGTGGCAAAGCCAATAAATCGTGACTAATAATAGATAAATATTGCAAATGGTTTGCAAAATATCGATAGCCTGTGTGTGCGGCATGGAAGCTCAAAGAAGCGAAGATTTACGCCATTGAATTGTGACAGTGCATACGACACGTTTAATGGTATTGTTTTTAAAGAAATAAGAAATTAGTCTGATGCTGCAACCGATGACGACTTGGTGTAAAACTTTATCAAAAACATCGCAGTATCAGTGTTTTCTTGTCGACAAACACACACACACACACGCACACACGCACGCACGCACGCACGCACGCACAATCAATAAAAAAAATCGCCGGTTTATTTTTATTAGTTTTAATGATTCTCATTTCAATACCAATAGCACAAAAAAGCATAGGACATATGATTTACTTTCGTTTCAAAATAATACTAAACTTCTTTACAGTTAATGTTTATGTAATAAATTAATGTACGCGCATTATTACTATCTTTGTTTTCAGGCATACTATTGTCACGTTATTTGCGACCCGAATACATAATCTTCGCAGAAAACGTGATTACAGTTTTTACGAAATATGTAAGACATTGCGTACTTCGCTAGTAGATTTTCAAATAGTCCTCTATTTCATGTATCTGCAGTCAATAGATTTTTCCGGCACAATTCGCCACATGGAAGACTGTTTTATAAACATTGTGTTTTCGTGTAATAGGGACGTTTACGGAACATTCCATGTCTAATGTGCATTTCTTATGTGAATGCTCGGCGTTGACACGTCTAATCTCCTACTGTTTGCAATCTTTACTGCTCATGATATTTATCGATCGCTATAAATAAGGATGCTTTCGTGAAGGAGCATATTGGGCGAATGAAAAATGAAACTAAACTTGTTAAGAAAAACATTTTTTAAATATTGTTTTGATCAGTGTGCATGTTACAAAATCGCTCGATTTTCCCTCGTTGACGATGGTTATCGCCAGCCGACGAATGAGACTACTCGGTGAAAGTTATACCGTATCCGGGAATATCAAAGTTTATTAAAGTGATATGTGGGAAATCTATGCGAACAAACTAACAAATAACTAATAAAAGCAAAATAAGCGCATACATATTAATCAATGGAAATGTACTGTACGTTATGTTTTCTGTCGTAGGTCACATTATCGTTTATTTGTAATGTATTACTTTGTAGTTTACATGTCTCGATTTCTTTAATATACAATGAACCTGTTATCCTACCCGCTAATTTTACTTGTAACTTAAGTAACATACAGCTGAAGTAGAGAACTAGATACCAACTGTTCGAACAAAAGCGCCGTGATTGCATAGAAACGCTCGCCTTATTTCGAGGTAAACCAGCAGTTGTCACGTGACATTCTTTTCGCGAGCACACGTATCTACCAAGGCATTGTCTAAAATTTCAATGTTTCAAAGTTTTATCAAACAAACAACAATTTTTCAAAGTTTTATCAAGATAAAGTTACGCATAACATCGTGGGTGAGCATAATCAAAGTAGAGTCATACATGTTTTAACGTAATTAACGCAGAATCAAAATCGGCTTATATATTGTCAAGAAAAACATCCTGAGCAAGATTTATTGAGATTGAGTTACCCAATAAGCTTCTTACGTGATTTTCATTTCTAAGATTCAACCGTTTGACGTACTTTTTAGATGCACATCGTCAAGATTCAAACTCGGCGAAGATATTGTAATAATAAACACTCAGATTGTGTCATAAATATAAAAAAACAAGGGGTTTAAATATATTTGACCTGATAACTTAGTGTTTGACGCACGAGAGCCAGGTTAAAACTTAGCATTGATAGTGTAAGGATGAACATTATAAAAATAGATGTGGCCTCTTAAGTGCTTACACAGTTTTATACAATTTTCATAATAAACTAGTTTGTAAATACATGTGATACAGATACAAACATGGCCTCGATATCGTCAACATAAATATTATGACCATGTTTCATCAGGATTGAGAATAAATGTATCCTTAACAGTGATAGCAGGTTTTCAATAATGTTCCTGTTACTACTTAATATTAAGTGTACGTGAATCATAGCACGTAAATGTTGCTGTTATCAGATAAGTTTTCTCGAAGTTGTCTACAATAGGTCGTCTAAATATTAACATGATTCAATCTATGTAACCCGTTAGGGTTCTTAATAACAATCGCGCTCACTTATAAGCGTTTGCGAAGAAAATCATGTTACCAAATATATAATACGATATGTTTTATCTGGCCATGATAATATTCCTGATACTGCTTAATTCGTGCGCGAGATCTTCCGAATTATTTTTAAACGGGATATATTTAAGAAATAATTCGTGTACGTTATAGTTTGTTGTCGAATAACCCACGGCCGGAAGTTTAGATGCGTAGGGATTAAATCACGAGTGCGAAGCACGAGTGATTTGAAACCACGCATCTAAACTTCCGGCCGTGGGTTATTCGAAAACAAACTATAACGTACACGAATTATTTCGATTCTAACACGATTTTTACTAAAGATTTATAGAATGTATCTTATTTTTCTTGCATACTATTTTATGTGAAGCTCCGCCCATAAAAATAGCTTTCGGCTGTTCTGTCGATCAGATCTCCGCCATCAATAACAGCCCAACTAGATGGAAAAAAACCTATTTCATTTCTGCTGGTGGAAAATGTATCGGCATGTTTTGTTTAGCTACAGCACGTGCTTTCAGTGTATAAGCTCCGCCCATAATTTGTTGCAGAATAACCCATGGACGATTTTCTTCTTTGTTTATATGAAATTTGGCACGTGCCGTGTTAGAATTCGCGATAGTTAACTCACGTTTATGTAACACGTTTATATTCATGTTACCAATAAAGGTCAAGCTGTTGTTCGCTGAAATCACCGTGTCAATGTGGGGGACTTTTAGGCAGGATTTGAGAAAACACTGACAAGATACACTATCAAAAACATGATACTGAAGTAGTGAATGTGATAATTATTGTTAAACGTAAGTGGTTATCGTATGGCAAATTAATGCCGTATTGTTTTTGCAAGTCGATTACGCAAGGGATTCTCTCTTTTTTCAAAGTCTGGATCTCGTTAATCTGTTGTTTCCGTATTTAGTAATTCAGACAAAACATAAAAAAATACACACATAAGGCAAGGTCATAATTCAGTACTGAGTATAGCATTGACATGTACTTTCGGATGGACAGGTATACGGACGGCTAAAATACAAACCTTACGTAGACAACGTTTTAATCGATCATTAAGAGACTCACAAGTTGTACTGTGTTCGAATAAAAAATGATGTTCATGCCCGGCTTCCACTTTGTGCACGATTTATTGAGTTTAACAATACAAGAGGACGTTCGATTCAAATAATAACAACAATTAAAATGAAACATTTATGTATTGTATATTGCCAGACTTTGTTGATATGCACTATCACAAATCAATTTCAGCAAAATCCATTGAGCCAACGCAGCATACATACTCTTCATTTATGGCCGTACACAGACAACCATGCCGTTGCTCATGGAGCCAACTCAAGGCAAAATTATTGAAGGTTTATATATTTCTTTCAACATGTTTTTATTAAATGTAATGAAAAAACTAAGGACCTATGCAGAAACATAGCAGTTAAATTAGTGTGTCTGAAACATATCACTGATTTTAAGTACAAAGAATATATTTTATAGGCTAAATAATAATCCACGTTTTAGCCCAGCAAGGTATTGTTCTTGAACGGTCTCTGGCACTGTTTGCAACGTGTTAAAAATAATAAGCTCGACCTATTCTTCTGCGATCATCAATACATTGGCAATATGAGCATTTAGACGCTTGCAAAATATTGAATTTTATGAAAATGATTTGCATCAAGTACATATATTACTTAATTGTAAATATACACATATACCTAAAAAACACACATTTTTAATAATACGTTTAATAACCTATGCCAAAATAATATATATCATTCACTATTTTCATTTCGGCGCCCAACAAAAGCTCTTGTTTGCTTAAGTCAAAACAGTTATTTAGTATAAGAGAAAGTTCGTCATTAAGCACGAGTATATTTGGTTAAGATAAAATATAACTCGAGTCTAGATAGTTTGATTGGTTAACTTATATAAAGTATATTAGTTTCATGTTCACATATAACACGAGTAACAGAACACTTGCTGTGTCGAGAAGTAATGCCAACGCATTATTTGCTTTACTTTTGTACATGTATAACATATTCTCGCATTGATGCTTCGAGTCATTGGTTTTCTTGTACGTAAAAAGCAGTTCATGCATCATATTTTGGGGGAATGTACACATTTAAGATGTGGCTTTAGTAAATGGTCACTTGGCTCTATTTGGGATGTTTATCCGGCTTATGCAGCTAGAGTGTAATTTGTTCAATATAAGCTGTTGTAAGACAGATGCAAAACAGAGACATAATTTAGCTAGCAATTAGACTTGGGTGTGTAGTTTTATTATTTTATTCATTTATGAAACAGAAATTCCTAATCAATTAACCAGTAACATTTCTATTCATAAACTTTGTTTGTAAAAAAGGGATCCATTAATATTGCAAGTGATTATCATTTTAAAAGTGAGGCAACAATTAGCTTTAACATTTTTTTTCCAAAAAGCTTTATATCAGAAGGAACACAATACTGTTCACGTGTTTATTAATTATGTGTATAAACATAACATACCAATGTTTAACCTTATTTTACATACAAACCTAACGATAACATTTAACATAAACACTACTTTCGATGGGTTCTCACTAAAAGACAGAACATAGGAATTAATTTACATTAATCTACATTTAATTGTAAAACGATCGTAAAAAATATAAACAAAACAATAAACATAAGATAATCATCACGTTATGTGCGTTTTGTTTTATTGCACTAAATCAGAATACACAGTTCACAATGTTTTATAGAAAATGACGATGGAATGGCGACGATGTTCAGCATTTCACGTACGTTCTTATACATGTTTGACCACCTCCGGTCAGAATCTGAAAAACACCAACATACACAGTAGCAAACGTCTCAAGAAGGTAACTAAACGCACATTGCCATTAAGCTCATCATAGGCTTTATTGCGATTGCCATTAAGCTCATCATAGGCTTTATTGCGATTGCCATTAAGCTCAGCATAGGCTTTATTGCGATTGCATTAAGCTCAGCATAGGCTTTATTGCGATTGCCATTAAGCTCAGCATAGGCTTTATTGCGATTTTTATTGTGTTGCTGTCTGTGATGCATAGCGCTCAGAGAAAACTTGATGCAATGTTTGAGAAAAATACTATTGATGTAGTTGTACACAAGTCTGATAAAGTATTTAAAAACAAATTTGTTATTTCAATTCTTCTTTATCAATATCAAATAAGTATCCGTTGTGATCAATGACGGGAACTTTATAGTGTAAGTACATGATAAAGGAAATGTCAAGACTATAGTGCACATGATATATCAAGCATGTATATCAACAGGTATAACGGACAATCAAGGAAATAAGAGCCAAATCTAAGACCCTCGATACGAAAAGGATGTATCTTAATAATGATTAATTATTTCATGGTGGTGATAACAGTAATACAGCTGCTTCCGCATAGCAAGTATGTTACTTTTGTTGTTCTTTTTACAACACACTTCTAGACAAGTGGTTAACATTCAATTTCGATTTCGAGCACATTTATATCATAACCGCCAAACTTTTAAAATGCTTTCATTGATTTTTTGTCAATAAAGAAATTCTTTTATTGAGAAAGCATAAAATCTAAAACCGAACAAAATATTCAAAATAAATGTCATAATTCGCGAATTCCCCCAACTACATCATTGTATTGTTCAAACTTTTCGTGGCGTTATCAGCCGTTCTTTTTAATAGCACAAGTAAAGAACATTGGTTCATTTGTGGAAATTTAACGGCTGAAATGTCTTGACCAGTATGTTTTGTTCATAAAGACATAGGGAAACCATGCTCTCAAAATAACATATGGAATCTACATAGTGGAGTGCCTTAAACAAAACAGCGTTTTTCTTGTTAAAATTCACCATTTTTTTTTATTTAAAAGTTAGAGTCAAAACATCGACAACCAATAAGGACGACCGAAATCAACAATCACTACACATCCACCCACCATTGTCAGCGTGTTTCCGTCCCCGTGTCTAACGTGTTTACACTGGAACCCGTTCCCTGTTTGGTTCTCTACAAGCTTGTCTCCGTCTGCTGAGAACAATACCTGCAAACAGTAATTTCGATTGTTTAGAAACAACATGACCATGTTTTTGTGATATTAATAATTTTTATGACAGTTATTCTGATGAGCTAGTATAATTCATGAAGGTGTTATCGAGCTCAAAACATTCAGTTGTCTTGTTAAAAAAATATATAATAAATCGTATTTGTGAGGTTACGTTTTACTTGCTAACATGTGTATGCGTTTTTGAAAGCATAACCCAGTTAGTGAAACAATTCTTTTGATTAACGTATTCTATCTTGTTGCTTTTTATACATCACCATCTGTATATTTTATTGCGTATGATTAAGCTATTGTTGGCTTAAATAGTATAATTGTTTTATTCGCACCAATTACGTTTTTTAATGCAGAACTATGTAATTATAAATATATAAGAAACAACAATAATAAAAGTAATAATATATCCCTTGAGGTCTGTATAATTCCAATTAAATTGAACTGACTTTCCAATCATGTTTCCTAATACTAGTATGTAATATGTGTGTGAGTTTATCATCGCATTTACTTTGCCGTTTTGTTTAGGTACTGTGATACCTGCCTTAAATAAAAAGGTTTACGAAAGATGACAGCATATATTCCCTTTAAGGGTATTTTCCTGGGTTTCAAGTGTCAACGTATCTCTGCAGATGTAATTACCACACACAATATGTACCTTGATATTTCTTCCGTCTAGTGTCATAGTATCTAGTTCCTCTCCCAGTTTAAACGTTATCGTCTTTTCGCCGGCGGCCGTCGTTGTCTTGATGGACCATGATCCTCCATTGTCTGATATCTCCTGTGTCATGTTGGAGCCGTCTGAGAGGAATTTGTGAGCATCTAATCGCTTCTCATCAGAAACGCCTGCAAAAAAAGCATTCGACCAAAAGTAGAACGTTGTTATAATTGCACGTCATAGTCATCAGCGATATTGTCAAAGGAACACACTTGCATATCATGCGCTTAGTAATTGCACTATTTAATAACCAAGTATTTTGTTTCTGATTTTCCAAAGAGCGCGTGAGTATTTCTGATGAATTGAAGGAACTTTATAAGTGAGTGGAAAGGTAACACGTCAAACGATTCAGCGCTTTACACGGATTACTCTTTTTATGGTAAGGACTATACGTGCACATGAACTTTATTGCCTGCCCATGTCTATAAAAAGCTGGGTTCCCACTGCCGATCAGATCAACTCGATCAAGCCCGACATAGCGGTCGGGTACTGGTCTGGTTCGGTCGGCATGAGTGGTCGGGGGCGGTCGGGTAGGTCGGCATCGGTCGGGCTTCCTACCCGATATTTTTGGACATGTCAAAAAATATCGAGTAGCGGTCGAGTAGGAAATGAATCGAGAAGCGCTCATAAAGTGGTCGTGTATTAGTCGAGTAGAAGATCGAGTTGATCGTGAAGCAATCGTGTGGCGATCGGATTGATATCTTTTACACGATCTGTACCCGATCCGCTCGACCTCTACCCGAGTTATTTTAGATCGCAACACGATCCACTCGACCTCTAGACGATTTGATGTACAGATTTACTAGACTGCCACCCGACGGCTACTCGAACGTACACGATCACTTCCCGATTGCTATTCGACCATACACGAGCTCTGTAACCGATCCGCTAGACCTCTACCCGAGTTTTTTTTTAGATCGCTTTGTACGACTGTAGTACGGCCATCACGATCTGGTCGTGTGAAGATCTGATGGCGATCGAGCTGAGGTCCACTTCGTCGAGCTGAGATCGTATAGGGCTCGCGTATAGGTCGAGATGATCGAGCGGAAATCGGAAGGATGGTTGAGTGGACGTCGTGAATGAGTCGTGTAGGGGTCGTGTGTTTTCGACAAGAGGTCGAGAAGAAGTCGTGTATACCCTTTTTAGTCGAGCTTGGTCGGGTTTGGTCGGGAAATTTCGGTGATCGGGATCCCGATCGAGTTGATCGGATCGGCAGTGGGAACCCACCTAAATAGGCGAGTCAATATTTGCAATAATTAAACGAAAGGATTGTATTTTTGTCATCCTATTATAACGAGAGTATTACCTCAATATCATGTCGAAAAGACTATGGTGAAAATGAGTAATGGTAAACCTACCGAGGTTATTCATATTAATATGTGTACGTTTATATGGCACACTGTATGTACAGTTCGCCAACAAGATCTATTCTTGTCTATTGTTTTTTATTGTGCTGACCATGGTATAAACATATTAAACCACGGTAATTTACCTGATGTAAACAAATTTTAATTTATTATTAATCCCAATGCAACATTGTGAGAAATTATGTAACCAGAGCACTCGCTTAAATATGAAAAGACATTAAGAAAGACGATCAGGAAGATCAATTTCTTATGTCAGTAAAATGTAAGGGTGTAACGGTACTCCGTGGGACGGTATATCGTAATAAACTCCCTCGGTACGGTTCACGACACGCCTCCGAGTCCGTACGGTACGGTACGGTACGGCATTTTCCATGACGCATTTCAAGGGAAGTAACTGTAATTCGCCCCAAAAAATGGCGGAAGTTGAATTGAAATCACCTCCAGCGAGCTTCAAATAAAAAATATGGAAGCGTTTTGTGTTATCAGTAAGAAAAGTGGTAGGCGTTTATTTCGTATTAACATTTGCTTTATATCACGACTTTTATCGCTACGAATTTCCAAAGCAGGAGCTGTAATTTTGTGATTCTGCTGAGAATTTCGCAATTTCTTTGAAACCATTAAAATTAAATTTCAATCACTCAAAAATGTGCTGTGTCGCCTACGTCACAAAACAAGGTGCAGTATTTGACTGGTTCTAAGAATTGCGCTTGAAGTTTTTTACGGCACAAGCAAAGATAGCCATTTCGACAATGTGGTAAACACGTTTTCTTTTTAAGTTAAATAATCTATCAAAGTAAAAGAAACATAAAGCAGTCCGTATTTTTTAAACATATTCATAGTTTCGTGTTCATGTTTAATCAAAGTTTTAGAGTTGTAAATAATAATAACTGATTGTCAATTAGTGCACTTTCATGACATTATATGTTTTTTTGTATATTGTATGACACATTTGTGGAGGTCTTTAAATAAAATTGAAAACTGGTTTAAAATGGTTTGTATGTTGTTTCCATCTGACAATACGTATTGTATCGTACACATTTTACCGCGATACGTATCGTATCGTAAGATGAGCCTATCGTGACACCCTTAGTAAAATGTAAATGTGCAGGAGTAAACTGGTGACAAAAAATGTATGGCAAGCGGTTCGACGCATAATCTCAAGAAACTAAGTTTGTCATAAGAACCTAGGTTCTCATTATGAGAATCTAGGTTTTCATTCTGAGAACCTAGGTTCTTACCAGAACTTATGATCCCTAATGAAAACGTGTGTTCTCATGAAAACGTACGTAGGGTATCCGAGAGAAAGGCGCGAAAAGCTGTCGAGACCCTAGGTTCTTGTGAAAACCTTGGATATCAAACGAGAACTGTGGTTCTCAGAATGAGAACCTAGGTTCTCATGAAAAACCTAGTTTCTTGGGATTATGCGGCGAACCGCGCTGAAAACCGGGGTTCTGAAATGAAAGCTTAAGTTCTCATGAGAACCTACGTTCTATGTGTCTATGTGTATCGTCTCGCCGAGAACATGGGTTCTCGAGCGTAAACTAAGGTTTTCAAATGAAAACCTAAGTTCTCATGAAAAACCTGGTTTCTTGGGATTTCATTAACCTAGTTTCTCATGAGAGCCTAGGTTCTCATTAAAAACCTGGTTTCTTGGGATTTCATAAACCTAGTTTCTCATGAGAACCTAGGTTCTCATGAAAAAACTAGTTTTTCATGAGAACAAAGATTCTCAGGAAAAACCTGGTTTCTTGGGATTATACAAAAGGCATTAGCCGTCGGTGATCGCCTCTTGTTCATATGTTCGACGTTTTCCCTGCATGGGTGTTCTTGAGGAATGAAATTAGTAAAGAACTCAGTAGACATTGGTCTAAACACATTAATTAAAACTTAAACTGTTTATGAAATACATCTTTAATTGTAAATATTATTTTGAAACTAAAAATTGAAAAAATCAGATCAATCGTTACATAATTCATTGTTACAGCATTAAATGAGTTTAAGATATTAAGTTTCCTTGTTCGGGGCCTCATACGACTGTACGGTACAGTATTGGGCTATTTTTATTTAATTTATTTTCTATTTTAAGTATGGCTGTTATATATTTAAGCAATCATTATGGTATAAATAGAAATTTTATCTCTATTGATAATTTGTAACAATGTATTATTCAATCTTAAGATATCGGCCCACACTGCAAGAAAAACTTATGCACTTAAGACTTTGCAAACATATTTCAATAACTTGCATTATCTGCAAAAATAAAGTTCTTAACGGTGTGTTTTCATTCTGTTCAGCCCGTGTGTAATCATATGTGAACCCCATGTCCCGCATTCCAACCGAGCATGTTACGCCGTCCGACGCGTAATTCTGGGGACCTAGGTTCTCATAAGAACTATGGTTCCCAAATGAAAACCACGGATTTAGTATTACAAATGAGAACTTAAGTTCTGGTCATGAGAACTTTTGTTTTCACAATGTAATTCTGGGAACCTAGGTTCTTATGAAAACTATGGTTCTCAAATGAAAACCACGGTTATGGAAAGCGGTTCGACGCATAATCCTAAGAAACTAGGTTTTTCATGAGAACCTAGGTTTTCATTCTGAGAACATAGGTTCTTACCAGAACCTTGGTTTTCAAATAAGAACCTAGGCTATCGCCGTTTGATGCACATTTCATAAAAACTTGGGTTCTGGTGAAAACCTAGGATATCGAATAAAAACTTGGGTTCTGGAAGCCATGTGCAATCTTCAAGCGAGAACCTAGGTTCTCATTCTGAGAACCTATGTTCTCTAAATGAGAACCTAGGTTCTCATGAAAAACCTAGTTTCTTGCGATTATGCGTCGAACCGCTTGCCATAGAAACGCTTTGTTTACTGAAGTATGTCTGACTTGCTTTGAGTTTTGAGTTTTTATTATTCTCAGGTTAAAACGATGGATCAAGCCTTGACTATGAATTACGTGATTTACCGCAGCACACGCTTGCTATATTTATATTTGTTAAAAACTATGTGGCCATAAAAAAGAAAAAGTGCGTTAATGTAATACTTTAAATAAAATCGACTGTTGTTCGAATAATTCATAAAAGTTAAATGTTTCATCAATTTCGCAACATGAACAGCATGTATTAGTTCGCCGGTTTTATTAGTCTAGTGAGAGAGTGTTTATTTTATTTCCTTTCATGGCTCCAAAGAAAAAAATCATCTGTATGGTAAAATGGAGTAATGTTATACTTAAGTTGATCCAAAACATCATAATGAAGCTGTACATTCTTCCAATTCCAACAAAGCATTGATCGTAAGCGAAGTTACATTGATCTTAAATTGATCAGAGAATTGATCGTAAGCGTAGTAACTTTGATCTAATAAATACATGATCGTAAGCGTAGTTTATAATATTTAGTATTAATCGTAAGCTTAGGTACTATGTTCTATTTGATGCATATGCTCGTGTGTGAATATGCGTGTATTTCGTTAAGTATCTAAAAAGAGTTTACAAATTATATATCATATTCATTTCACCTAGACAATAATGATTGCCGCTATTCGTATTTGTAAATGTTTGCTTGAAATGCTAATACAAAATTCAAAAGTATACAGTAAGATACTAAACAACTAGTTATGAAGCCGTTTGCCACTTAGTGAGCGAAAGTGCCAAGAGCTTGGGAAATAAACACGAACAGACGTGTTTTCATACAACACTCATACGGTTGAATTATGGTATACCCATTGCATGACGCTGTTAATTCTTAACATGCTCATATACTGGTAAATGTATATAATGTATCATGTATTATGATATATCGAATTCAAATGATATTTTATATTATATAGTAAACGTTTTGCTGCACAATACATGTATAAATATGTACTTGCCTTTTTGATATATACTTATTCTTTACGACAAAGTAAGAAGAAGAATATAAGACAATCAAGCCAGTAACTATATAACCCAGACACAATAAAGAAAGTGAAATTCAACAACTCGAGACAAACTGTACATTTGTTTTTATTTCGACTTTATGTATTTCGTTATGTCAGAGAGCATAACTTATATATCTGAAAAGAACAACAATCAATAATAATACAATAGTAAAACATCATTACGTTTTTATCTTATATCTGTAGTCCTCAAACAAACATTTGAATTAATAGTCGCCTTACCTATAGCTTTCATATACTCTTCAAAATTCACAGAATGTTCAATCTTCCATTTACCGATTGCACTTGCCATACTTATATTAGTCGTCCACCAATTAAATGAAATACAATTCTATTCCCTGTCAAACTGATCCACTATTTGTATCCCAAACAGAATTCCGCTATAGCAGGTAGCTATGAATTTGCGGAGACCAAAAGCATGCGATGAATGTTCGGTGTAAAGTCTTTTGTCAAGAGATTGTTCGTTTTATATCGCAGACGAATCTTCAGGAATGCAGGCTCCAGACACGTCACATAAATTCAGTTCAAGAAGTCAATGCGTGCTTATAATTCGCATTTCAGACATTGACTTGTTGAACTTGTGTATAACATGTTAGTCACATGTCAGTCACTAGCAGGAGCTCCGAATATCCGAACCATTCGTACATCGGCATTGATTTAATGGCGGAGACTAGATGTATATGTTTAATTTGTGAATGTGTGTTTTCTTTTTGCAGAATTTTTAAATTTCCTTGAATTTTTGTTATATTTATTTCATAAATGTGGACGTCAGTTTTAAAATCCGAAAACATACAATTAACCTTTCAGAAGGAAGACATCAGATGAAATGTGACGGTATGCCTGTGAGTTTAATAGACCAATAATATCCACTGTAAAACTAATGTCGTTTAAAACTTAATTACTGTAAAAAAAAATCGGACACACATATTATAGATAACTTAAATGGTATACATTTGAACCTGCATGAAAATGGCGCTATATAAATCCGGTATAATAATAATAATAATAATAATAATAATAATAATAATAATAATAATAATAATGATAATAATAATAATAATAATAATAATAATACAGCTTTTATATAAAAGCAATACCTGTTTAAACCATTAAAACTTCGCAAAAAATCACGTCATAAACAAATGACTTTCTATTCAATGAAGCCTCATCTTGTGTTGACTATTTTAAAACTGCACATCTGTAGTAATAATAGAAATACATTATTGTTTACATCAAAGTATTCTTTGCGCCTTTTATTGTGAAGATTATAATGGCCCGCCGACGTTTTGTCTGGGATCTTAATGGTCTTTTAAGATATTTCAAACGAATAACCAGACGTCTCAAACATACGCACTTGTTTAGATCGTTGATGTTTTGTTTTAATGTTTTAATGTTTGTCTGATGTCTGTTAATGATCACACCAATCACCGTAGACATAACATGTATCAAACCAATCACCGTAGACATAACATGTATGTTAAGTTTGTTTGCGATACCGTTTCTCATTTATACATGAATACTATTGAAAATGCATTTTGAAATGAATATATTCATCATCTGATTTAAATTTTCCGTCTGTTTTACTGTTCATAAAATGGTATAAAGCATGGAAACAAATCAAATACATGTATACTATTGAAAATGCATTTTGACATGAATATATTCATCATTTGATATCAAATTTCTATCGGTTTTACCGTTCCTAAAATGGTATAAAGCATGAAAACAAATCCGATGAGTTGTTCTCACAAGGGAAATGGAAATCTATTTTATATTTATATCAGATTGTGTTTTTTTATCGGTTGATTACCATAAATGTACTATTATTTTCCTCGAGATTTAGCTTGCTTGCGCGCAACGATCAATGTCAGTATTTCGGACTCTTTATCAACAAAATTGTTTTTCCAATTTCGGCTGTAAGTTAATCGCATATAGTTTCTTAGAATTGCACACATCCTCTCATTTTTTTGTTCCCAATAATTTAGCCGCTACGATTTAAAGGGGCCTTTTAAAAGATTTTGGCATGTTTTGAAGTTTGTCATTAAATGCTTTATATTGATAAATGTAAACATGAAATTTTAAAAGCTCCAGCAAAATCAAAAATAAAATTTTTAAAAGGAAAAAAAGTAGCCTGCAGCAATACCTGAACAAGTATTTTGTTGTTAATTACCCGCCAACGTAAATCATTACAACTTACAAGTCCCATCTATTATATTACATTTCCGTGTTTTTTATATACATATCTAACTTAATAAAATTATATTTGGAATATACATTTACAATACAAAATATAACAAGTTTATTTTTTCTTGCAGCTATTTTTTTGAATAAAATGAAAATCGTGGGTTTGTGATAAATGAAGGTAGTTGAACTTGGAGAGTGTGTACAACGCGTATTATTGGTTCTATTCTCTTATTGATTGTAATGAAAATATTACAATAACAACGACGACTCTAGGTCTACAACATGCGATAGTAACCCGTCAATATTACAATAAAGTAATTACGTTACTTATTGGCCCTTATTTGACACTTATTTTTACGATACAGTTATACCGCTTACAGAAAAAAACACAACGTGAACGCTATCAAACATGCGCCACATAAGATCGGAAGATTGGAAGATCGTTGGACTTACACGGGCGAGGATCGTGTGGTTAGAGTCCTGAACCGGCAACATAACTTGTATGAAGATATTGAAATTAATCTAAGGCCATTAAGCCCCTACTTCAGATTTATTTACGTAATCATTTTGAAACAAAACAGGTTAACTCGCTGAAACTGACACTGTGAACTAAGTGGAATACTTTTGAAAGCAGCCAAAAGTCAACAATGAATCAACAAACAACCTGAAATATCCACACTCCAACCACTTAATATTTATTAGAACAAAAAAAGAAAGGTTTCATTCGTATAGTTTATGTTTGTGAAGTATAAAAGCCTTTGGCAACAGTTCAGTTAGCTAATTGCCTACAAATGATATGTTTTTAGATACACATATTAATTTGACATTTTGATAGTATTTTTTTCGTTTTTTTTTAAACTTATTTTGGTTAATGCGTTGATATTAACTTTACAATTTAGAATTTATAATAATTTTTATAACATTATTTTTGATAAATTACGATTACATTTATGACATGATGCATATCTTGAACCAGTATGCGTACGTAACATACACAATCAGAACTAATTTATAACATGTTATCTAACACACTTATCAGGACAGAATGTCGCCGGTAGTTCTGCCAAGACACAATATCTCCAGATGCGATTGTATGCATCAACTCATGCACTCGACGAGTAACACATTAAGACGAGAACCTTTGCATCTAAATGTATCAACGAAATCGCGTGCATTGCTGTAATCGGCAAAACTTTTATTATGCTATTATCGGTATTATCTCATATTTAATGTGTTAACGATAAAACGTTAAAGCAATTTGTTCTTAATTAGAGTAAAATATCGTTGCTCATATTAATCATATTATACATACGCCTATGATATTACCAATATAGAACACTAAATAGGAATAGTAATTTATTATTCGCTATGTTAGTAACAGTTGTTGAGTTAAGCCAATTCACGTTCACCTTCGCACGCAAATATTATCTAAGAAAACCGAGGATAATGTGTAACTGCAACAGCTAGGCACATTTTTTGGGACCTATAATATAATTTAAAACAATATAACATTAAGGCAATCGTCCGGGCTTGCCGGTCACTATTACGCAATAAAGCCAAAAGTGTTTTAGTGTTGTTGTTTTTTTGTTTTGTTTGTTGTTTTTTTGTTTTGATTGTACGGAAGTATCCTAAGTATCAAACCGTAAATAACGTAAAGTTTTTAGAAACGCAAATATTGGCAAAATGTATATAACTTCAAATAAGTTTTAATCTGAACATATGCACTTTGACCAATGATGTAGACGGACAGAATAATTTAGTAACGTCTCACTGTTGTACATTTAAAAAGTACAAAAGTACAAAATCATTATTTATATGTCAGAAAAAAAAAAACACTCTTAAAGAGTAACGAGAAACGATTGTTCTTAAAATTCTAAAATTGTTCAACGATGATATACATCATAAAAACTTTCACATCTGTTAGAAATATACATGTATTAACGATCCTTAAATCAATTCGATTTAAAATGATTAATTTTCTTAAAATTTATACAAAATATATCAAGACACATATGTAATAAAATACAATGCGTTTTGTACATTTTACACAATTTTGCAGTTTAGAATAATAAGTTATATTACTTTTTATTACGTGATTGCTATGTGCACTCATTATAAGGACCATATAAAAACGTGGTTGCGTCGCTTCATTGAAATGTCATGTGCACTCACCAGCATCTGCTTTCTGTCTAAGCATGAGGACAAACTTCTCTCTACGTCGAAAAAGTTATTATTTACCCAAGTTGCCATCTTGGGTAATTGCGTTACACTCACCCGTGTCAAAGATATAATCCGGTGAACTCTTTCATCTCGGCGTAAATACTTCCCCTTGGCAAACTATCCAGGTGATACACCAACACAGTGCACAATCCTGATTCGGGGGACAAAACCGGATCAATAATGACTAAATAGAGATGTTGTGTGTTAAATGTGAAAAGTTTAATATAAAATATTATTTAAACAATCGGTGTAGTTAAGTAAAAACTGCCTTTTTATAAACTACAGAGATAATTTTATTCGGTTGAAATTGAGTGCGTATAGTCGTTAGCGGAAGCAGTCTGTGGAAAACAGCGATCGGTCCGTATTTTCTTGATTGCCCCTTTCGTGTTTTTCGGACTGGAGCTTGTATTATAAGCCTTGATCGCAATCCGTCTTTATCATGTCTGTTTGATTTGTAGTTAATTTTCTGTAATTATGATTTTTTGATAACTAATTATAATAGTATTCGTGTAATCAGTAATGCAAACTAAATGCAAACAGATGGAAATTTATCATTTATTATTTTCAACCCAGTGTTGAGAGAAAACTACTATCAGGTATTCCAATTCAATAATGCCTTCCAAATGCAATAAAGTAGTTAATCGACTGCATGTTTTCCTTTGTTATTACATCAATTGCTTATGCAAACACTATGGGTGTCTGGGGAAGATCCCCATTTAAAAGTATAAAGAACGTTACTCTCCTCAGTTAAGTCGCAATTTATATAACTTATAAGTAGTTTTTATTAATGAATTTGTTGATATATCATAACATCATTTAACGCATTAAACCCTATCTAAATTATGAAACAATGAAGTTGTTTTATAATTCATACATCTTACCACATATGGACTATTGTTGTACAATATGGTGCTCAGCCACAAGATCAAATTTAAAGAAGGTAATTTCGATACAGAAACGTGCTGCAAAAATAATAATGAATAAGCCGTTTTCCTCTCCTTCAATTCCGATTTTCAATGAACTGGGCTGGTTGTCATTTGAAAATAGGTGTAAATTTCTTGTTGGGACTATAGTGTACAAAGTTTTAGATGGCTCAATGCCTCCTTATTTTGATGACGTTATTTTTGTATCAAATAACAATACATACTTTCTTAGGTCCACCACCCACAACGATTTATCATATGTTGCATTTAAAACGAATTACGGAAAAGGTACTTTTTCCTTTTGTGCGAGAAATATATGGAACCTTATTCCAAATAATATAAGACAAGCACCTACAATTATTTCCTTTAAACGGCACCTTGGTACAAACGCAAAACCTTTTTTGATATTGTGGGTTGTATGGATTAAAATACCGTCTTTGGGTATTTTATTCTTCTTCTTTTTGCTTTGTGATTGTCTGTTGTTATGAAAGAATGAAATAACCATTATTATTATTATTATTATTATTATTGTTATTATTATTATTGTTATTATTATTATTATAATTATTATTATTTTATTATTATTATTATTATTATTATTATTGTAATTTTATAAATATTATTTTATATTATTAATATTATTTGTATAAGTATTATTATTTTCATTATATGATGCTTTTGTAATTTTTTTTTTTTAAGGCTGATTGCAGTATGCTAGACATTGTTGAGTTACATTTACATATACTGTGTTTTTTAATGACCACATTGTAAAAAAGATATGCTATTTCTTAATGTGTTATCTTCGTGAAATAAAGTTATTATTATTATGTAGAATCACAAAGTATTACAAATTCGAAACACTTGTACAGCAAAAAGAACAATTACTGCATTTTAATTTGTGGAAGCTTCCATGGTTATAACCGCAAAGTCAGTAACTGGCGATGTCTGAAACTATCAGCTGAAAACGTTGCAACATTATTCACTATAAAAATAAAAAGTTGTTTCAGATTCGCAAATTTTCGGTTTATTTATGATATTTGTGAGGAAACAGTATAACTGAACATTTGCCATGGTCTAATATAGCCATTATATGCATCTTTTTACGATTTGAAAACCTAAAAATTATAAAGCGTTGCAACGCGAAACGATTTAATAATTTGGAGAGTTCTGTTGTTGTCGTTAAAATTTGTGAAACTACAAAGATTGCTTATATAACGTATAACATACGCTTTTTATGTATGCTTGGCAGGATAGCTAAGTTGGCTAATGCGTTTTTACTTCAGGATTGCGGGGGTCACTGGTTCGAACCCTGCTGCGGGCTACATTTTTTTCCTTTTTTAAATTTTATTTTTATTACTGGAGCTTTTAAAATTTAATGTTTACATTTATCAATATAAAGCATTTAATGACAAACTTCAAAACATGCCCAAATCTATGAAAAGGCCCCTTTAACGAGCTACGCCGAAAAACAAAAGAGAAACATATAAGTATGATCAACGCTGTTTGCAATTGTGTTTGCGTACCACAGATATTCAAGCATTGCGACCTGCATTTATCATTTTGAGTTTTTAAGACACGTTCGATTGCCGCATCCGATGTGATCCGATAGTGCAAATATATACGGAACGGAGTTATGAATTTGTATTGCACTGATTTGTTTGCAAGAAAAAAGTAAAATACGTTTTTCAGAAACTAGTTTGGAATTGTTTTTGAAAAATAAAAACCTCATTTCTCATATGACTTTCAAACATATGTAAAACCTAGTTAAACAGCCTATAAATAAAACATTAATATGCAATATAAATATCGACTTAAGATGAAAATGTGACACTAATTTTATAAGTAGGTAAGCTTCTTTCTATAGTTTTACATCACCCATACGTCTGCGGCAAAAGAGGCAAACAAATATAATATCAGGACGAGTCTAGTACTCGGTCTACGTCTGACACGAAATCATGAGTCTAGTACTCGGTCCGTGTCTGACACGAAATAATTAGACTAGTACTCGGACTGTGTCTGACACAACATCATGAGTCTAGTACTCGGTCTGCGTCTGACAATAAATCATGAGTCTAGTAATCGGTCTTCTTCTGACACAAAATCATGAGTCTAGTACTCGGTCTGTGTCTGTCTTAAAATCATGAATCTAGTACTCGGTCTGCGTCTTACACAAAATCGTGAGTCTAGTACTCGGTCTGCGAATTACACAAAATCATGAGTCTAATACTCGGTCTGCGTCTTACAGAAAATCATGTGTCTAGTACTCGGTCTGCGTCTGCCATAAAAATCTGAGTCTGGTACTCGGTCTGCGTCTGACAAAATATCATGAGTCTAGTACTCGGTCTTCTTCTGACACAAAATCATGAGTCTAGTACTCGGTCTGCGTCTTACACAAAATCATGAGTGTAGTACTCGGTCTGCGTCTGACAAAAAATCATGAGTCTAGCGTCGGTCTGCGTCTTACACAAAATCGTGAGTGTAGTACTCGGTCTGCGTCTTATACAAAATCATGAGTCTAGTACTCGGTCTGCGTCTGACACAAAATCATGAGTCTAGTACTCGGTCTGCGTCTTACACAACATCATGAGTCTAGTACTCGGTCTGCGTCTGACACAAAATCATGAGTCTAGTACTCGGTCTGCGTCTTACAGAAACTCATGAGTCTAGTACCCGGTCTGCGTCTGACACAAAATCATGAGTCTAGTATTCGGTCTGCATTTGACACAAAATCATGAATCTAATTTTCGGTTTGCGTTTGACACAACATCATCACAAAATCACGAGTATAGTACTCGGTCTGCGTCTGACACAAAATCATGAGTCTGCGTCTGACACAGAGGCTTGTGACCGATGCTTTGTTATATAATTTACTGCATACGATACTCTTGGTGGAAGTTTGAAAGAATGCTAATATTTTACTCGAATGCATTTTGTGGCGTGTTTTCATACTTGATTTTCCCGATCTATGAACATTTGATTCACATTTACTTTTCAATTTGTTTTATCTTATGGAATTGATTTCAAATAGTTTGCAAATAATATTATTAAGATGGTGGATACGTTTTGATTTGTGTTAAGACACAAAAACTAATGAAAATACCATTAAAATACATGCTGTAAACGAAATGATTGTTCACGCCATTAAGTGATATTTTGTGGACATGCACATGTAAAGAACGTATCTTACTAAACAATGTTGATTGGCTTTGGCCGATCCAAAGATCATTCGTAAGTTTTATTGTAAAGATTGCAATAGCCAACCTACGTAATGTCTACCTTCTGAATGGCCCATCAAGTAGCCAACCTACGTAATGTCTACCTTCTGAATGGCCCATCAAGTAGCCAACCTACGTAATGTCTACCTTCTGAATGGCCCATCAAGTAGCCAACCTACGTAATGTCTACCTTCTGAATGGCCCATCAAGTAGCCAACCTACGTAATGTCTACCTTCTGAATGGCCCATCAAGTAGCCAACCTACGTAATGTCTACCTTCTGAATGGCCCATCAAGTAGCCAACCTACGTAATGTCTACCTTCTGAATGGCCCATCAAGTAGCCAACCTACGTAATGTCTACCTTCTGAATGGCCCATCAAGTAGCCAACCTACGTAATGTCTACCTTCTGAATGGCCCATCAAGTAGCCAACCTACGTAATGTCTACCTTCTGAATGGCCCATCAAGTAGCCAACCTACGTAATGTCTACCTTCTGCAGAATGGCCCATCAACATCTTTCATACAAACTACTAGCATATGCATGTCCGCAAATGACGGAGACAAAAACGTATTACGTTGTTTGCTATTGGAACATAGTAAAAATCCACATTCAGCGGAGTCATATGAGATGTATTGACATATGTTAACTATTAAGTTTTATCTTCATATATGTATGCGACATTTTGTCATTCTTTATCTTAGCAACAGTTCCGTATACCTCGGATATATCGCATTAATAAATGTTATCTGATACATTTTTACTGAAAATATTATATATTTACCCATTTATGCCTAGCGTCTAGAAAAAAGGCCTTGGCAAACAGCGTAGACCCGATGAGACGCCGCTTGGTTCGTCTTTGAAATAATTCGTACAGCATTTGAGTTTGAAATATATTATAAATTCAGCAATTAAAAAATCAGATTCAGAAATTGCAGTCTGTTTCAAAATTGAAAAAAGGTTGTGTTTCTTTTTATATCCATAGTTAACACTTTTCTGTTATCTTCAGAATAACTTGAATTCGGCATTGTATAACTGTTCCTCAAAATTTCAAAAGTAAATATTTTTGCAAGTTTCATCCTTTTTGTTGGGGAATTTTAATTGTCCCTCGTGTATTTTCACTCATACCTGCAATGACCAATGTGAGTTCTACGTTATTTAATAAAAGTCAGTTACTTGCAATTTATGCTGGGTAATTAATCTTTAATTTTTCGTTCTCACTTATTTAGTGACTAATGAACGGGTGTTTATGGTATTATTCGTCTCTAACAAACTTATTATATGTGACTTATTAGACAAAATGACGTTCTAGTTCATTATCTTTTCAAACGTTATGAATATTAAAAAAAAATGTCATTCGCTTATTGTACACGACATGTTTCCAATCCTCCATAAAAAGGAACCAGTGAAGTAGAAAAGAAATCATTCACGCTGTTTGTAATGGTGGTCGTTTTACAACAGATTCTCATTAACTTCCGAGTGCAAATAGCTCTCTAAGGGTGATGAGTAATTTCATCTGGCGGAATGAAATGTAGTGATGTGAATGTCTAGTTCAATTACTCATTTGGAGCTTGTTTTTGTCCTGTAATAGATTATTCAACCACTTACTGTTTAGGATGATGTCGGCATGTTCCTTACTGCATAATGCACTGCAAACATTGTTCTTCTTTCCTTTTATTACAAATATTTTTAAAAAAAACAAGTTTAGTACAACACGGTCCAGGATCATGAACATTCTTAAGTCTTGAGTTTCCAATCAGCTGAGTAGTTAGAATGTCGGTGAGCTTACATAAATTCACAAATCATGCGTGCTTTCTCAAACTAATGATCGAATAAGACTCAAATCGTAAAAACACATCTTTGAACATCAAATTGAGCATTATAGTCGAAGTTATCTTAACAGTTTAGAAATACAAATACAAATTGAATCAGAATATATCCTCATGCGTTTTCGCGATACTAGGCCAATTTTAAAATTTAATCTGAAGATTCAATGTTGCTATTAAATTATAAAAGGGAATCAAAGAGCTGTAGCATTCACACAGATTTCTGGCGCTGTTTTCATACTATCTGCTTAAGTCTCGGTATATTAGTCAGCATGCTCGTTATGAACCCAGTTGCGCTTCTTGTTCCAAACCCACTTGTTGTACGGTTCTAGGTGAATTTTCAGAAAGACTTTTTAAGTGTTCATTCAATAAAATGTACGCACCTACTTTGTTTATCTTCTTGATTAAAGGGAAAAACACGGTTTTTGAATTTATTAATACTTTTATGTGTGGTATCATAGACAAATGTCTCTAAACAGACATGACACGCATATGTTCCATGTCGTAAAATACCGTATTAACATTTCATAAAAACTGTTATTAGATTTCTTTTTAAATTTTCAATGGCATTTCGTATTTAAAAAAATATTTAATCATCATGATAAAATGAACTTTAACGAAATGATATCAGCTTTATAAATGTAAAACTTGTAAAAACTAGTTATAAATAAGAAAACATATTATGATATACCCGATACCGCTTTGTAGAAACATATTAGGTTTATGTGAATTTATTAAGCGTTTAAGCGAACGTATGCATGATGTTTAAATTCGTTTATACGAACAAATACATGTATATGGATTTTTTTAAATATATTTTTTCATAAACTATTATTCTTTTTTGAGAAACAATATTCCAGTTTCAAAATTCATTTGATCATTGCAAAATACACAACAAAAATAATGTTTTGAAAATGGCATGATGATTCTAGTTGTGGAGTTGAAGAAGGCTTCACATATCATAACGATAATCCCTGCGCCGACAGACATATGTGGATAAATCTTGATTATTTCAATTTATTTGTGCTATTTAGGTCTGTGTGAATCTCATTTATAAAATGTAACAAGTCAGATTTACTGTAGTTGACGTTTATATCGTTTCATGTGCCGATTAACATGCTGTTGCTATTACGGGGTTAATACTCCTTCCGTGTCTGCAGTTGCATGAAGTGACTTTTACGATCAGAAATGTACGGGCATCTCACGAGATCGTTCACTTTTCATTTTTAAAATCATAAATGTGATCGATTATAGCGCCAGTCGATACTTGAAGCTTTCCAATCTTTGCTGCAGGTTTCCTTGCACTTATTTATAGTTGGAAAAAAAAATCACCAAATATTTTTTTGTATTTATTTTTCTTAATTAAAAGAGAGGAAATTATCTATGACATACTTAATCTTAGTAACACGGGCGATTTGGTGGTCACCCATCTTGATCGATATGTCTTTTTTCTAAGCGGCCGGAAAAAATATGTTCATCAAATACAATTAAGCACATAATATTTATAATAGATATTTAAGATATATTAAAACAAAACGGCTGGAGAAATCAAATGCTATAATAGAGATCCGACGAACTAAATGATTTTTCACCTTTATGAATCGGACATATTAAAAAGTACTATTAAAAAATGGAAGAAACAGATTTGCTAGAGAAAAAAAACAAATGATCATTTATGAGATTTATTACAGAATTATGCAGTATCGATTGAATCATCATACTGTGTGTTTTAGAAGGCTTGGAATGCTGACGTGTCCTCTTATGACGCTGACTCAGGCGTAGAAGTACATATATCACAATAGCAGACAGATAATGCACTCCTTTATTCTCGCACTTCACGATTATGTTATCTTTGTTGCATTCAATAGAATAGTTCTTTGGGCTTTGAACTTCGGTGCAAAACACATTAATATGATAAGATTCAACACAAAAATCATTTTAGATCTGGCCTGCGAATGTTTGAGAAATCAGGGCCAAGATTTGCCATCTTTTTAAGCTTAGCTAAAGCACATGTCCAAAATGGGAATCGCAGGGGGGGAGGGCAGGGGAATGCATAAAGAAAGCGCATGTCAAAAAGAGGGAATCGCGGGAGGAATGTATAAAGAAAGCGCATGTCAAAAATAATTAATCACAGGGGGGGGGGGATCCATAAAGAAAGCGCTTGGCAAAACAGAGGGAATCGCAGGGGAAATGCATAATGAACGCGCATGGCTAAAAGAGGGAATCGCAGGGGGGGGGGAATGCATAAAGAAAGCGCATGTCAAAAAGAGGGAATCGCAGGGGGGATTCATAAAGAAAGCGCATGGCAAAAAGAGGGAATCACAGGGGGAATGGATGCATAAAGAAAGCGCATGTCAAAAAGAGGGATTCGCAGGGGGGGGGGGAATGTATAAAGAAAGCTCAGGGCAAAAAGAGGGAATCGCAGTGGGAAATGCATAAAGAAAGCGCATATCAAATAGAGGGAATCGCAGGGGGGATGTATAAAGAAAGCTCAGGGCAAAAAGAGGGAATCGCAGGGGGAAATGCATAAAGAAAGCGCATATCAAATAGAGGGAATCGCAGGGGTGAAAGCATAAAGGAAACGCAGGGCAAAAAGAGTAAACCATAGGGGGAATGCATAAAGAAAGCGAATGTCAAAAAGAGGGAATCGCAGTGGGGTGGGGGGGGGGTGCATAAAGAAAGCACATGGCAAAAAGAGGGAATCACAGGGGGTAATGCATACAGAAAGCGCATGTCAAAAAAGAGGAACTCGCGGGGGGGGGATGCATAAAGAAAGCGCAGGGCAAAAAGAGGATCACAGGGAGAATGAAGCGCATGGCAAAAAGAGGGAATCACAGGGGGAGGGATGAATAAAGAAAGCGCATGGCAAATGCGACATAGGGCATAACATAGCGAAATCGCAGGGCAAAGAGTGCGGACCACATTTGAATACACAGAGAAAGCGCGTTATAAAAAGTGGGTATCACACGGGAAAACATAACGAAAGCTCATGACAAAACACGTTGATTGCAGAAAAAAATTATAAATGTAGATAATATGTGGTTACTGCATTATGAAAACCGCTTGATATTGAACGAGAAGGATGTCGTCTTAGGGAAACCGATGATGTGCAGTAACATAATACCACTGTCTTGTATAACAACAAACATGTGATGTCCGGTCGGTGTCAAAACTGATTCATGACACAAACAAGACGCGAGCATAAATTTTGCCTGAAAATGTGTGGTGATTTTTAAAAGACTTTATTTCTGTTCAAAGTATTGACGATCTGATGCAATAATCCAATTATCATGTATTCAGGCTAATGGCCGACGGACGGGCTCCGATCAAATAAGATACTGTGGGTCGCATCATATTTATGACAGAGTAAACCAGACTAAAAAGCTCGCGTATCAAATTTCAACATAGGATTTCAAATTGGATTATTGAACAAAAATTCTATTTATATAGATATGCTTTAAACATAATTTTTCTTTCTTATATGTTGGGCGTAACATTATTACTCCTGGTCTATGTGAGGTAATGATCAGCGTGCCGAATAGATGTCGTTTCCTCCGATACTTTGGTGCCTTTCCATAACACACACCATATGATACGTTCTATGAAGAAATCACGTCGGGAAATTGCAGCTCTCGTTCAAAATTCGTGATTCTCCAGTGACTTGGATGGGTATTCTAGACGCTTGCGAAATGCACTCTCAGGCGCGTAATAACCGCGTGCATGTAAAAAAAATTGACGTCTGCGCATAAAACTTTTCCATTTAATTAACACAACTACGTTACACAATTTAGTTTGCCGAATCCAGATGAGCAGCTTTAGCTAACCCTAAAGAAAGAAAGGCACTGCAGACTTGTATTATATTTTATTGATTGTCATTGTAATTTCATTATTTAATTGAATTTCATTACACATCGACACATAATAAAATAAAATGTGTAATGCAACGGGTTATTTACTAATAATTAGTGATGAAACGTGTGACTCAGTCTAAGGTAAGAAAAAAAAGCGTAACGTGTGTCATTAAGTAATTAAAGTGTCTATTTGCCTGCGTTTTTGTGACAATGGTTTGCATATACTTGAATATGTAAACTATGGGACAGTAATTGTTATTCCATGTCCAAAATTACAAAACGGTAATTATCTTATCAATTAAAGCCTGGTTGGTATCTTCAAGCAACATTTTGTCAAATATGTATGTTCTGTACAGATTGGTCTTTAGCTGTATCGATTCGTAGAATAAGACTTATTGTTACATAGGAAGAAACAGTTAAAAACGATAACAACAATATATTTATACGTTATTTTTGAAACTCAAAACAAGCACTCGAATATGTTTTGCTAAAAACATTTTTGTTAACTCTTAACGTTGATTTCTCCAAACACACACATACAATCTACATGTTCACTGTGTTCTAAAAGGTGTGTTCGTGTGTACGTATGTAGTTCGCATTTCGAATTAAAAGCTTGACATCGAAAAGCGGAGGTTACATGACCTATTAATTTCAGCACTGTTGGATCATTTAAATAGCTAGAAATACAGCATACAAGCGGATGCACTTGTAAACTTCGTCTCTGTCATCTAAATAATTGTATTCTTTTTAAACTAGAATAAGAACTGTTAAAGGGATCTTTTCACGCTTTGGTAAATTGACAAAATTGAAAAAAGTTGTTTCAGATTCGTAAGTTTTCGTTTTAGTAATGATATTTGTGAGGAAACAGTAATACTGAACATTAACCATGCTCTAATATAGCCATTATATGCATCTTTTGACGATTTTAAAACCTAAAAATTATTATCCCCACGCTTTTTGAAAAAAAGGTGGGGATATTGTGGTTATCTCCGCCGTCCGTCCGTCCGTCCGTCCGTCCGTCTGTCTGTCTGTCTGTCTGTCTGTCTGTCTGTCTGTCCGTCCGTCCTGGCCACTATCTCCTCCTACACTAAAAGCACTAGAACCTTGAAACTTACACACATGGTAGCTATGAGCATATGTGCGACCCTGCACTATTTGGAATTTTGATCTGACCCCTGGGTCAAAAGTTATAGCGGTTGGGGTGGGGCCGCGTCAGAAATTATCACTCATTTTTTTAGGTTATTTTACATTGACTTCTTTATTTCTACACCGATTCACTTCAAATTGATACTGGACCTCTCTTATGACAATACGGTCAATCTCAACCATGCATGGCCCCATTCCCAACCCTGGGGCGCCCCGCCCACATAGGCCACACCCATCAAATATTTCCATTTACTATAATTTTTTCATTTCTACACGGATTCACTTCAAATTGATACTGAACTTTTGTTATGACATTAGGGTCTATCTCAACTATGCAAGGCCCCAATCCCAACCCTGGGGCGCCCGCCCACATAGGCCACACCCACCCAAAAATTCCATTTACTATAATTTTTTCATTTCTACACGGATTCACTTCAAATTGATACTGAACGTCTCTTATGACATTAGGGTCAATCTCAACTATGCATTGCCCCATTACCAACCCTGGGGCCCCGCCCACATAGACCACACCCGCCCAAAATTGCCTTTTACTATAATTTCTTCATTTCTACACCGATTCACTTCAAATTGATACTGAACTTCTCTTATGACAATACGGTCAATCTCAACTATGCATGGCACAATTACCAACCCTGGGGCGCCCTGCCCACATATGTCACACCCACCCAAAATTGCCTTTTACTATTACTTCTTCATTTCTACACCAATTCACTTCTAATTGATGATGAACTTCTCTTATGACAATACGGTCAATCTCAGCTATGCATGGCCCCATTACCAACCCTGGGGCACACCTAGGTCAAACATTCGGCGTGGGGATACGCGTCGGCCTCTGCCGCGCCATTTCTAGTTAAGCGTTGCAACGCGAAACGATTGAATAATTTGGAGAGTTCTGTTTTTGTCGTTAAATTTTGTGTAACTATGAAGATTGCTTATATAACGTATAAAAAACGTCAAGAATGTGTTCTCGGCGGAATAGCTCAGTAGGCTAAAGCGTTTTTACTTCAGGACTCTGGCAGGACTCTAGGGGTCACTGGTTCGAAACCTGCTCCGGGCAATGTTCTTTTCCTTTTTTAATTTTTTTCTTGATTTTTTATTGGAGCTTTTATGATCCAATGTTTACATTTATCAATATAAAGCATTTAATGAATAAGTTAAAAAAATGCCAAAATCTGTGAAAAGGCCCCTTTAAGATGCATTCGAAAATGAATAAACTTCGATTTGTAGTATTTCTTTCTTACAATTCAATTTTATAAACGAATCTATATTGTATTTCTTTCTAACAATTCATTTTATAAACGAATCTATATTGTATTTCTTACAAGTCATTTTATAAGCGAATCTATATTGTGGTAGCATATAAAGAGGCATTACTACATGCGGATTGAAAACAGCAATACAATTTTATGGCAAGCGGTTCTACTATGGCAAGCGGTTCGACGCATAATCCCAAGAAACTAGGTTTCTCATGAGAACCTAGGTTCTCAGAATGAGAACCTAGGTTCTCAGAATGAGAACCTAGGTTCTCATGAGAACCTAGGTTTTCAAATGAGAACCTAGGTTCTCATGAGAACCTAGGTTTTCAAATGAGAACCTAGGTTCTTTTGAAAACCTAGGATACCAAACGAGAACTTAAGTTCTCAGAATGAGAACCTAGGTTCTCATGAGAACCTAGGTTCTCATGAGAACCTAAGTTCTATGTGTCTATGAGAACCTAGGTTCTCATGAAAAACCTAGTTTCTCATGAGAACCTAGGTTCTCAAGCGTAAACCAAGGTTTTCAAATGAGAACCTAGGTTCTCATGAGAAACCTAGGTTCTCATGAGAACCTAGGTTTTCATGAGAACCTAGGTTCTCATGAGAAACCTGGTTTCTTGGGATTTCATAAACCTTGGTTCTCATGAGAACCTAAGTTCTCGTGAGAAACCTGGTTTCTTGGGATTTCAATAACCTAGGTTCTCATGAGAACCTAGGTTCTCTGAGAACCTAGGTTCTCAGAGAACCTAGGTTTTCAGAGAACCTAGGTTCTCTGAGAAACCTAGTTTCTTGGGATTATGCGGTCACTGACGGCTAATGCCTGTGGTCACAAATATTCAACAGATAAGTTTCGTAGAATATTACTGAGCATTGTCTGAACATTGTTCAGAAAATGCTCTTGGGGAGAAACATTCACGGTTTCACGCCTATTTCTATTCATGTTACACATATGCCGCCAGCGTGTACCAAGCAATGGGAGACAACTGGAGGTTAATTATGGCACGCGGTTCGACGCATAATCCCAAGAAACTAGGTTTCTCAGAGAACCTAGGTTCTCTGAATGAGAACCTAGGTTTTCAAATGAGAACCTAGGTTCTTTTGAAAACCTAGGATACCAAACGAGAACTTAAGTTCTCAGAATGAGAACCTAGGTTCTCATGAGAACCTAGGTTCTCATGAGAACCTAAGTTCTATGTGTCTATGAGAACCTAGGTTCTCATGAAAAACCTAGTTTCTCATGAGAACCTAGGTTCTCAAGCGTAAACCAAGGTTTTCAAATGAGAACCTAGGTTCTCATTTGAAAACTTGGGTTCTTGACGCCATGTGCAATCTTCAAGCGAGAACCTAGGTTCTCATTCTGAGAACCTAGGTTCTCATTTTGAGAACCTAGGTTCTCATGAGAAGCCTAGTTTCTTGGGATTATGCGTCGAACCGCTTGCCATACCGTCCGACGCGTAATTATGAAAACCTAGGTTCTCTAAGAACCTAGGTTCTCAGAGAACCTAGGTTTTCAGAGAACCTATTTTTTCAGAGAACCTAGGTTCTCAGAGAACCTAGGTTTTTCAAAGAACCTAGGTTCTCAAGAGAACCTGGGTTCTATGAGAACCTTGGTTCTCATAATGAGAACCTAGGTTCTCATGAGAACCTAGGTTTTCTGAAAACCTAGGTTCTCAGAGAACCTAGGTTCTCAGAGAACCTATGGTTCCCAAATGAAAACCACGGATATGACAAGCAGTTCGACGCATAATCCCAAGAAACTAGGTTTCTCATGAGAACCTAGGTTCTCATTCTGAGAACCTAGGTTCTCATGAAAACCTAGGTTTTCAAATGAGAACCTAGGTTCTCATGAGAACCTAGGTTTTCCAATAAGAACCTAGGTTCTCATGAAAACCTAGGTTCTCATTTGAAAACTTGGGTTCTTGACGCCATGTGCAATCTTCAAGCGAGAACCTAGGTTCTCATTCTGAGAACCTAGGTTCTCATTTTGAGAACCTAGGTTCTCATGAGAAACCTAGTTTCTTGGGATTATGCGTCGAACCGCTTGCCATAGTATGAGAACTTAAGTTCTCGTTTGGTATCCTAGGTTTTCAAAAGAACCTAGGTTCTCATTTGAAAACCTAGGTTCTCATGAGAACCTAGGTTCTCATTCTGAGAACCTAGGTTCTCATTCTGAGAACCTAGGTTCTCATGAGAAACCTAGTTTCTTGGGATTATGCGTCGAACCGCTTGCCATAAACCAAGGTTTATGAAATCCCAAGAAACCAGGTTTCTCATGAGAACCTAGGTTCTCATTTGAAAACCTTGGTTTACGCTTGAGAACCTAGGTTCTCATGAGAAACTAGGTTTTTCATGAGAACCTAGGTTCTCATAGACACATAGAACTTAGGTTCTCATGAGAACCTAGGTTCTCATGAGAACCTAGGTTCTCATTCTGAGAACTTAAGTTCTCGTTTGGTATCCTAGGTTTTCAAAAGAACCTAGGTTCTCATTTGAAAACCTAGGTTCTCATGAGAACCTAGGTTCTCATTTGAAAACCTAGGTTCTCATGAGAACCTAGGTTCTCATTCTGAGAACCTAGGTTCTCATGAGAAACCTAGTTTCTTGGGATTATGCGTCGAACCGCTTGCCATAGGTACGCTCGCAATAAAACATTATTTATATCTCGTGGCATGTCGCGTTTAAACCGTAAATATGTACATGCTGTTATTATCTGCGTATCATTTGTTTCCTGCACTATTTTATTTCGGTTAAAGGGGCTTGTTAATATATTTTGGTATAGTTGTTACAAAGCCGTTCAGTTCATTTCTTTGCAAATTTAAGCATGCCAATTAAAATATGAAAGAATATTTAAGTTAATAAAATAAACAAATCGAGAAATAAAAAAGTTTCTCCAACCGGGATTCGAAAACAACGTCCCTTAAGCTCTGGGTTATTTCAGACGGTGTTATAATATGGCAAATATTTATACATTCGACCAGGGCCTGTATTTATCTACTCTTTCTTAGACTTCAGTATAAAAAATATACTTAGAAATAAGATAAATAAGTCCAGAAAATAAAAAGGCCTCCACTGATGATTAAGTCATTTCAAAATGTTCTACACGAAAATGACGTAGATAAAGATTAAAAATACTAAGTTTGGCTCACACAAATTTACTCATGAATATTCCAGTTCTATAAATAGTCTGATGACTTAGTCTACGAATTGTTTGGTTACGGACGCGTACACATTCGTTTTGAACAAATAAGTATTTTTTCAGTAAAGTGCAACCGCACTGATCCGACATTTTTTAACCGTTCAAACGCGCTTTTGCACTGAAAAAAATACTTATTTGTTTAAAAATGTCATGATACCTATAGAAAACTCTTACGAATGAGCGGGCTCTCCACCATATCCCATTAAAAATGATGAAACATTTAAAAAGAGATCCTTAAAAATGTTAACTGGGTCGCGCTCTATTCTCCCAACACTGATCCGAAAAAGTCACGTGGTATAGGTACCGTGATAATACGAAGGACAGAATTTGAGGTTGCGAGATTACGGTGCGCTGTCGCAATCGGGCAAAGAAGACTCGTGCCCTAGATTCGTGTTTGCATTTTATCACTGTTGTATATACACACATATGAAAATGATGAAACAATAATTGATTGGTCATTTCAAATCAAGACAAAGCGATACACGATATTTTGCGCGATACACGAGGCGACACGCGATATTTACCACGATATATCGCCTTTTGGACTACCTTCACAAGGGCGATATTTCGTGTTACACTCTTGCGCGTCGCTTCGTGTTTCGCGCAAAATATCGTGTTTCGCTTCGTGTGTCGCGCAAAATATCGTTTATCGCTCTGTGTGTCGTGTGACGCCCTTGATGAAAGATGGGCGTGATTATAGATGGCTCTATTCGGATTCCGTAAGACAGGATGTGTCAATCATGCTGTGTGTGATGTGCACTTTGCTCTTTCGGTGCATTCAAGTAAATAAATAATGGTTAACGCGTTATATTTTTGTCCGTTAATCCAAATTCGAACAAGATAGCGTTTTTTGTTTCATGAAAGTGTAGAATTATTTATATGTTTAAAAAATCAAACGCCATCACTACCAAATCTGCCATGACTGAATATATATACCAAAATATATTTACAAAGACAAACTTGCAACAAAACACATCATTATATTTTTAAATACACAATAGATAATTACAGGTTGTGAAAGTTTCGTATTCTGAAATGCATGTTATTCTAATATAACCAATCATGTGTTACGTTTTTTTTATAGTTTGTATCAAACAAAGGCAGCCATCTCAATTACTTTAAAAACATACAAGTAAAGATTGCATACAATTTGCAATAAGAAACAGACAAAACCATTGCATTATATTGAACAAACTGTTGTTATGATCTAAGCATTATGTATTATTTTATCAAAATTTAGATATGCACAGATACATACAAAAAAGATATACAATATAATAAAAAAATTAAAGTGTCACAATGTGTTTCGTGAGTAAATGACCAAGTCGTTTGACGGCATATAATCAAAAGTCTAAGCCGTATAAACATCGCAGCATAATCGAGCGTCTATGCGTCACATTCAAGATTCATCAACTATGGCCAGCAACATGGCCTGCCGGGTTTTGGGCGGACGCCGACACATTGGGCCGCAATGTCCGGGACAGCATATCCGGTTCCACTTGCAGTCGGAATCGGTTGCACAGGCGCTTAAATTCTGGCGCTTGAGGGCGCAGATAAGCACGGAGATGGGTAGAACGGGGGGACAGCTCGGCGAAACTGGTGCAATAGATAGAAAATAGAAATATGCGACGTCTGACACAAAATGCCTTTTCATACAATATAGCTTGTTAGGATTTGGTTTGACCGAGATTTCTCGCGGTAAGCATTCAGCAGGAAAATCGTCTGTCAATAGAAATTGAAAATTGTATAAGTGAAAGACAATGCAGTTTATTGCAATGTTTATCGATAACAGTTGCCTATTTTATGTAAATTTATAGTGAAATTTGATGATTTTCAGTTAATCTTTGTACTGATCTTCAATTAACTTGACAAAAATCGTCTTACATTTATTTTATATCGTTAGTATTCTATGGCGTCCGAACAATCTACTGCTCGATATATCATCATAGAAGGGACTATCAAATCTGGGGTTTGAAAATTAATAAACATTTATTTCCACCTTCAGTTTCAAAGAACTGGTCTTAGTAACTTAAGTAAAAGTGGACATGTGCGAACCATATATTGTATGAGTCAGAAGGATAAAATCCTTTACCAAAGTTATGTGTTACAGTTAACTAAGGGCAACAACCTTGCAATGATACACGCAAGAGTGATGGTTATGAAGCACAACAGTTCATGTCGATGCGAGCTTTTACCAATACAGTCTCAAGGTATTTTTTTTTTATTTTTCGGTAAGTTTAAACAAATTATAATTGAAACAAAGGGTCATTATTGTGCAATAATAATAGACTAAGAGTTTTGGATCTTGTTCTGCAGAAGATCCTTTCCATGAAATTTATTTACTTAAAGCTTTATGTCGATACCTATTATAATCGTAGAGATTAAACCAGGCAACAAAAACGACGGTCTGACGGCAGACGACCTAAAGGACAACCTTATCTTATTCCCGTGTAGCCCTTACAACTGTGTGTGATAACATGAAAGGAAAAATACTAAAACTTACAGGCACATTCACAGGTTTCGCAACCTTTGGCGTCCATTATTCGTCCATGTGCGCACGCGTTGCTACACTGAGCAGTACCGCAGCTGGCAGTTGCTGGGCTGTCCTGAGCAGCTGCCTTAGTCTCGTCTCCTTGAGGCGACTCGGTTTGGTTATTCGTCGATTTAATTGGACTTATCGTTGTCTCAGTTGGAGTCGACACGCTTTGGGTTGTTGTTGTTGTTGTTGACTCACTTGGCCTTCCGATCGACTGTCGCTGGGTGCTCATTAATTCATTTTGGCTTCCGGGCAACTCTTTTTGAATATCTCGTGACTCATTTTGGCTCCTTATCGACTCTCTGTGTGTACTCATCGACTCATTTTGGATTTTGTTCGAATCGCTTTGGGTACTTGGTGACTCAATTTGGTTTGTTGTCGACTCTGTTTGGTTACTTGTTGACTCTGTTGAGCTTGTGGTCGACTCTGTGTGGTTACTTGACTGTGTGGTTGTTGACTCTGTTGAGCTTGTGGTCGACTCTGTGTGGTTACTTGTTGACTCTGTTGAGCTTGTGGTCGACTCGCTTTGTGTATTCGTTGACTCACGTGGGCTTGTGGAGGACTCGCTTTGGGTGTTGCTCGACTCACTTTGACTTCTAGGCGCCTCGCTCTGTGCACTAGTTGACTCAGCTGGGCTTCTAGTCGACTCGCTTCGGGTACTGGTCTGCTGTGGTATTTCTGTTGTTTGAAGTATAGTTATATCAGATCCATTAGCAACGTTTGTCGCTTGAGATGATGATGTTATTATTTCTTGTGTTGTTGTAGTAATATTGTTTTGAGATTCCGAACCCGTTCCTGTCATCTCCATATCGACTGCGCACTGGACTGGATTATTAACAATATCAACTCCAGCTTTTTCTAGATCGCTGCATTTGGGGACATTTGATGAATTTTTAATAGCTTTTTCAGTATCTTTCATTTTTATATCCTCTCCTCGCTTTTTGTCTTTTGTTGAACCTGTTGCAGCATGTTTTCTTTTTTTACTGACCTTGGACTTGTCATCTTTTGTCTTCTTTGAAGTCGTGTCCTGCGAAATCAATACCCCTGCATCTTTTACGGTTGAAGTGGCCTCTGCCGGTATCAAAGATGCAGATATTTGCTGAGCCGCTTTAGTGTCGTTAGTCGTCTCTGTTACTGCTTGGGCTGCTGTCGAAGACATGGCTGCAGAAGAGGATGTGGTTGTCAATTTTAGCACCGAAGATTCAGAAGAGGCCCTGAGAATGTCTGCTAGTGTCGATGTAGCTGGAGCAGACGTAGAATTGGGAGAAGATAACTCTTCAGTTGATGTTGAGAATGTTGCAACTAAAGAAGAAGGAGTTTTTGACGTAATTTCTGAAGCTATGGTTACGCCAGAGGATTCGATGGTGGTAGAAGACACAACTGACGTGGCATCTACGATCGAAGTGTTTGATGAGACTACTGCAGTTTTCTTGGATTCTTGCGATGTGTTATTAGATTGAGAATTTAAAACGAAGATTGTTTCTCCAGGTGAAGCCGCTGTTGTAAATGAAGCAGACATCTGCAACGACGTCGTTGCGTCATTTAGAGGAGATGTACCATTTGTAGTATCAAAAGCGGTGGTTGATTCAACAGACTTTGAATGCAAAACAGGCATTGCATCTGATTCAGTTGGTTTTTTAGTCGTTGCGGCGTAAACACATACTAAAACAAAAAAGAAATACAGTAACATGTACGCCAGAAATGTTAACAATACAAAAAATGCTGTTTTATCTTAAATGTTTATAATTACCGAAAATTATTTGGGAAACAATAGCAAATGAACGCTTCGAAATTCAACCGAATAATATAAAACTACCAGGCTATTACAAAATATTTCAGGCATTTTCTATTTTGTATAATTAAGCTTGTTTAACGTTCTCGTATAATACATGTAATTACAAAATTTTTAAACGTCATGTATCGATTGATAATAATACTCCAAAGTATTATATCTATGTAAATCTATATCAAAATTGCGTTTAGTCTGCAGTAGCAGTTAGCCTGGCCAAACCCGGAAACGTATGTGCATGTTGTTTTTAAAGATAATATTCCATCTGCTTAAATTCACGTAAAACATAGTGGCATGACTTTCAATAATCAAACATAAACCGTCCACTTATGGTTGTTTCTTTTAATGTGTTGTTCTTATCAGACAGCATCAACACAAACAGCTGCAACAAAAACAACGACATCATTTATTTCAGCAAAAAAAAATATACAAAAGGCGTTGGTTTTAAAAACAGTATATAAAAACAACGGCAAACGTCATAATGGTTTAACATCTTTAAACTAGACCTAAGAAGCTTAGATAGTTTACATTTAAACAACTCATATGTAAGCAAAATTACTTTTAAAATATAAATTACGATACCTGATATCTGAAAACATATCTGTATTCCCCACAGATATTTCAAGAAATTCTGCATTTCGATTGAATGCAATAAGATTCAAACATATACGACAAACGTTTAATCCTCAAAATATCCCTACAGTTCACTTGTTGGTCAAATACGACTTTACGAAAAACCGCAGCATATCTTATATTAAGTGAACGCCTCGGCAAATCCACGTCAACAGCATATCAATTAACGTTGACGTAAAAAGCCTTTCGTGACGAGATTCGAAACAAATGCTTTTCATGACCTTCGCCATTAACTGTCCAGTGTGGTCATCGTGAGACGCGGAGATTTTGTTTGTTTTTTCCTGCTCGTCATTAGTGCGGTTTAGTTGAGTAATTTCTACTGACAATTATGACGTTTTAGCTTTTGTCATAAGCCAACGCAGGAGTCTGTCGTTTTATAAGCTTGACGTGTGATTAGCAATGTAAGTGACAGTCCGCGTTTTACTGAATTATCTATATCAAGTGTTTAATGATACATGCAAATAATAAACGAGAAACAGGTTTGTTGTTTACGAAGATAGCGTTCATGTTTATGCGATAACTCGCAATGCCTAAACAGATCGTATTTTAATAAGATTTACAGTGCAGTTGAAACTTTTAGAGAACAATTTGTTGATGATGATGACGATGACGCCGACGACGATGATGAGATGGAGGAAGAGGAGGACGCTCATGAGGACGCTGATTATGATAACATTAATGACGATTGCGCTCGCTATATGATGATAATAATGATGATGATGAAGAGGAGGAGGAGGAGAAGTATGCTGATATCGATGCTGCTTTTTATGCTGCTGCTGTTGTTGCTGCTGATGGAGAAGATAATGATGATGATGATGGTGATGAGGAGGAGGAGTTTGCTGTTGTTGTTGATGATGATTATAATGATGATGATGATGATGATGATGGTGGTGGTGGTGGTGGTGATGATGATGATGATGATGATGATGATGATGATGATGATGATGATGATGATGATGATGATGATAATGATCATGATGATGATGAAGAAGAAGATCATGATGAGGAGGAGGAGGAGGAGGACAACGACGACGATGATGATGAGTAGTAATCCCAACTTTAAAAATTGTATTTATCAACATTTGATTTTGATAGGTACAATGAATGTTTAAGAAGACTCCATGTATATAATTTAAAAATGCATCTTCATTCTCATCTCACGGTACATTCACGTTATGATTCGTAAACAATAGAACATGATGTTCGTTTGCCGAGAAACCATGCAACGTGTACATATTTGACGGCGATTGTGCCAGAAGCTCATTGCGTGCAATACTAGATTAACAAGTATAGTAATCTCCGTACATGTATATGGTGCTAATTTGATTGCTTGCGAAATAACTCGACAGTCAGGATCGGAATGGATTATTTCAATTGAACGGGAAAACCGAACGATATTACTCATAACAGAAAAAGAGGCCGTGTTGATGAATTTGACCCCCGAGAATTGTGTGCACGGTATGACAGCTTACATCAATCTAAAAATCTTTTCGACTACCGGCAAATTTACTTGTCCGGCTTGTGTAAAGACGAATAAAAACGCCGACAACAACTGATTGGGTATTGTATTATATAGCGTCTGTAAGAACGCGACAAGTTACAATCAAAGCTACACTTCATGTATGCATGGCACTGGTTTCTGTTGTGGTTTTGCGGACTGGGTTGTTGTAACTCCATGCATTGCGCAAACGAAAGAATAACACGTACGTTTATTGCATGGCGCTCTCTGATGACTTGTTTTTGTTTGAATGATAAATTATATGTTTCTTTCGACAGAGATGAAAGTTTAAAATATATACATAGAGCAATAGAGCACATCAATGCAATTATTACCAATTAAATAATTGATAATCAAATAAAAAAATTACACAAATGCAAATGGACGCATTACAACGTTCAATGCAACGCCTTTTTAGCATAAAGCGAAACATTTTAATGCCGTACTGTAAACCTAACGCGGAATTGATCGGAAAAATCACGCGTTATACCCTACATGAACTCATAGCTTGATTATTTAAAATAATCAGCAATGATTAAAATATAATTTAAACTATATTGAGTTGTAATTAAATTACTCGGTCGTTTAATATTCACAATAAAACCAAAAATTGCACCTTTCTGAGGCACGATGAAATGAAGTATATATAAGTTTTTACTCAATATCTTTATGTTAACTAGATTTCAGGACATTTCTTTCATTAAATACAAGTACTAGATCATCGTTACTTATCTCAGGAAGTAACCATAACATACGGTGCAAAATATCAGATTACATAGCTTTGTAATAGTAACAGCGACGCGCAAAAATAGAGTTTCGATCGCGGATAAAACGAGTAATATTAAGCGCAACAAGTTTCTTAGTTCTCCGGTGTACAAAGTACTGATTATGAGCTATATTGTTAACGATCTATGTCTGTCGTTTCGTGCCATGTAGTTTCAATTTAATTACGTTGTGACTCCAGATGTCGAATGTTTCATCAGATCTTGATGAAATTGAATAGAATGTTTATCTGGAGAATAGCTAGGAACAGTTAGTAGAGGGGAAACTAGGCTTCTGGGACAGAACCGTTTCCCTTCCGTTTTCCTTCCGTGTCCCAGGAAATTCTATATATAAATGTATAGGTAAATAATATCTTTTTTAAGATATTATATATCCTTCCGTGTCCCGGGAAATTCTCTATATAAATGTATAGGTGAATAATATCTTTTTCGAGATATTATATATTTCAGAAAGGTCAAGCTCGGGTAGCATCCCATTCGCGAACGCGGCCGCTCGAGGACTTTTGACCACTACCATTATTCGTGCATTTTACAAAAATAAAAATAAAATGAAAATGACTTAAGTATTTTTTTTACTATATAAAATGGATGACAAAACGGTACAAGAATTGATTCAACGGCGTATTCAGCAAATTGAAAATCCACCACCAAAGGAGCATCTAAATAAATTTTTACAAGACTTAAAATTTACACAAAAATTATTTAATTGCAAAAAATGCAAAAGCCATAAACCTGTTAAAATCAGTTGGATTTATGATGAACGTGTTATGGATTTAGTAGATTTTAAAAAGGATTAAGGTCCATTTCCAAACCCTCACTTGGGTATGAAAATGACTATTACAAGTCTATTAGGTTTTTATTGTCAACCCATGAATTAAACGATTCGGGATATCCAAGCCACTTGACTAACGACTTGTCCCCGCGTTTTCTAATAACTTTTTCTATTCTATATACTTCTTGACTTGTTTTTTGAAGTTCTTCTTCAAAAAACGTACCCTGTATTTCCTCATCATTATAATCAGTGATTTTATACGTTGGCGGATCTGTATATTGAACTTATGACACTGTAAACACCTCCTCAGTCCATCTCGGTGTATATCCTTTTTCAAATATTCCCTTTTTCTTAGTTATTCTTACCTTATCGCCGACTTCAAATATTGGCTTACCGTACTTTTGTGGGTGTTTGGAGTACAAATTTACCCAAACAACACTTTCATTTTTTTATCACTAGCATCATCAGGTGTCATTTTGATTGATGAATGCTTTGTGTTGTTATAGTCATTGACCATTTCATCTAAGACATCAACATATTTTTTGGTAGAGTTGGCTGAAAAGTATTTGAACATTTTTTCCTTCATTGTTCTGTTACATCGCTCTACCACGGAACTTTTCTCTTCCGTTTCTGTGGAATACAACTCGACTCCCAACGCCATAACGTTTTAATTGTAGAACTCCTTTCCTTAATCGACCCACAACTTTTGAGGTTGTCTGTTTTTAAATATTTTGTTAAATGCTTCAGCAACCTCAACTCCGCTTTTACTCTTTAATGGAACAATCCATCCATTTTTTGAAAATACATCAATAACTGTTAGCAAGTATTTTACACCATTATTAAACTTAGCAAAAGCTTGCATGTCAACTAAATCCGCAGCCCATATGTTATCGATGCCATGGGCAACGACTATTCTTTTTCTAAAACGTTTTACAACGGGTCTATGCAGTTCGACTGCGAGCTGATCAGACCATTTTATTTCTTTAGCCACGATTTGTTTTTCCCCATTATAACCCAACCCAAACTTTGCCTTGGTAGATATTATCGGCTTTATTATACTACGCTCAATTCTTTCACGGAGGGTTGGGTCTTTAATAGCATCCATTTGTTCAAGCATAATTTGATCAGCTACGTTTCTTCCTGCTGTATCTGGAAAGTGTTGGTAAGCTAAATCATGAAGATATGCGGCATTATCAACTCGATCAACTGGTTTACTCCAGTCTTTATATGCGCCAGTTGAAGTTAATCTCTCGTTTAAATTAGTTCCAGGTCCTGCAAAGTTCATTCCTGGAATATGCATTTCACCGGAAAATTTAGCCCACGGAAGCTTGACTTAACTCGTCACCTTATTCAACGTCGAAACCAAGTCACCGCCAGTTTTAGTATGCATTTTTACAAACTGTGTTTTAACACAACCGCAAACGGAGCACTTTCCGCGAAGCATTGGTTTATTGTTCTTACTGACAACATTTTTTACATCAACTGTTTCAGTTTTGCTTTTGCACTTTACACAATACATTTTTTAATGAAAAAATAATTTATATTTAAAATGGAAGTTAAAGATCTTTCGTGGAATGACGTAAATACAAAAAGATACAACAGTAGACTTTTACCGAGATCAATACGAGGTCTTATTATTGGTAAAAGCGGATGTGGAAAAACTATACTATTGTTAAACCTTTTACTTCAACCAGGCTGGTAAGACTACAATAACTTGCAAGTTTCTGGCAATTCGCTTTCTCAGCCGGAGTACAGAATTATTAAGAAAGCATATGAAGAAAAGCTACCTAAAGAAGAGATTATAAAATTGTTTAACGAGCAAGACTATAAAATGGAGAATGACGTTTCACCAGCTCTTTTAGTTGAAGAAATGGCTAAAATATTTTAGATAAACCAGCTGATATTGAATGTAATTTTTTTGAAATGTCTGATGATGTACCTGATCATAGAGACTTGTGCAGCTCTAAAAAAAAATTAATGATTTTTGACGACCTTCAGTTGGAAAAACAAAACAAATGTGAAACGTATTACATAAGAGGACGGCACAGCAATGTAGACTGCTTTTATCTTGCACAAAACTACTTTAAACTTCCGAGACAAACAATACGTGAAAATGCAAACTTTATTTGTTTATTTCCACAAGACATGAAAAATATTAAAAACATTTACAACGATCACGTTTCAACTGATATGTCAAAAGAAGAATTTAGAAATTTTTGTAAAGTAGCCTGGGACCGTCCTCATGGATTTGCTGTAATAGATCTTACTAGTAAAAAAAATAATGGTAAGTATAGATCGGGATTTGACTGCTTTTATATGTCCGAATCAGTGTAAAAAAAATACTAATATAAAAACGGAAACAACGCTATTAGAAAGAATTGCAAATAATACGGAAACAACTGCTAAAAATACGGAGCCAAAATCTTCGTTTTACATCTTGTTGAGTGAGTAAAGCACTTGCATTAAGACTAAATTTAGACCACTCATTCAACTAGATAAAAACAAAAAGTATGAAATGGCGCTAGTTAATTAAGAAACATACTATTCATTTCCAAATATAGACTCTTCAAACAATAACTTTCGCTATAGCCCTAACAACGGAGATGATTGGTATGATATAAATATTCCCGAAGGCTCATACGAACTTGAGGACATAAACGAATACATACAACGAATAATGAGAGATAATGGCCACTACAACTCTAAATTTGATAAGTACGGCATAACACTAGAGCCAAACAACAGCACGCTCAGGTCTGTAATAGAGATTAAAGCAAAGTATCAAATAGACTTTACAACTCATCAGGGTACAATGAATCAGAAAACATTGTTAATATAATAAGTGTCAATAGCTTGAAAGTAACTAGTGATATAATTGGTTCATCATATTCGAATGGTGTAACTGAAAACATTATATACAGTTTTTTCCATCAGTTGGACCCGGCTATAAAATGATTGAAGTTCCAGTTAATTTAATTTATTTACCTATCACTATAAGCACAATTTCGTCAATGGAAACAAAACTTACTGATCAAACCGGTCAACTTATAAATTTGCGCGGTGAAGAACTTTCTACGAGGTTCCACATACGAGAAGTTTAAACTTTAAGTTTTTTTTATCATATATAAAATGAGTCGTTTCGTAAATGTAAAAGTAAATATAAGCGAAGGTCAAAAAGAAAAAATCAAAAAAGCTATTCAATCAGGAGCTCCTGTGTCTATTCGCCTATCACACGAGGATTTATCTGGAGAACACGTGCTAGCCCTCACTCAAGCACAGATTAAAAAAATGACAAAAGCGTACCAAAATGGTAAAGGAGTGACGATTAAAATGTCAAAAACACAAATAGAACACAACGCAAAAGTTGAAGGTGGATTTATTGGAGCTATTTTGCCGTTGTTGGCTACCGCGGGTTAGTTTCTTATGTCAAGCGTTTTACCAGGACTTGCAACCGGTTTGCTAACCGGCGTAGGAGCCGCAGCCGGTAGTAAAGTTGTCGACAAAATTAGTGGATCGGGTGTTTTGTATTTAAAGAAAAACGGAAGCGGTTGTAAAGTAATACAAGCAGGTAAAGGATTGTATTTAGCTCCGTGGAGGAAAGGTAGTTCGTTAGGAGAGGGATTATACATGAAAACCGGAAAAGGGTTGTACATGAAAACCGGATCAGGATTGCTACTAGGACCTAATTCACCATTTAGCAGTATTCCAATACTAGGAATGCTGTTGTAAATATAAATAAAAATATTTACATATATAAAAATGCAAAGATCTAGTATGCCAATTCACAAGTTTATCCACAAGTATAAACAACCACCACCAGCGTCAGTTAAATGGTTGCCACACGAGAGCCTTGCGCATCCTGCAGAACAACTGTATGGTAAATGGAGTATTTTAACGCAGCAATCGCTTACTATTAAACCGAAAGCAGCACTTACTATTGAATTAAAAATAGGTTTACGGTTATTTCAAGGTGTTTGTTCGGTATCGCTCAAAAAAAGTTTAAAGAAAAAGAAATGTAGTTTACAAGATGGAATTATTGCTGAATCTGTTGACGACATAATTGTTACAATTCAAAACAACTCAGACATTGCAGTTAATATTGTTGAAGGCGAATCTTTATGCTTTGTCACACATCAGTCGTTTAAAAAAAATATTTTTGTCAATATAAAAATGGAGTATAAAGATTCTAAATGTAACGCATACGGTACGTATGCTAGTGACGCTAAACTATATCCAGCTCTACCTGCTGTTCCATCGGCTCCTGAACTGATAAGAGTTGAAGGAACTGCTCAGTCATACAGACTTCAAAAGATTAACGAAATTCAAAAAGAAAAAGTATCACAGAGCAGTGAGAATTATAGCAGGAGTGGACAACGTTTTTGTTGTATTTTCAATGGTGTTAGGTGCTACAGGGATAGGGGTATTGAGTACAATCATTGCAGCGCCAATTGCAATAGCAATGGAAGGTGCTGCCTTAGGTATAGGACTATTGTCTATCGTTGGAAGTCAAACCAATAAAAAGCTATCAATGAAAGCTGAAAAACACGAAAAAATTAAAACTCTTGCGGATGCAAAGTTGAACACAATACGTGATCTTATATCAAAGGCGTTAGCAGACGATCGAATTTCTGATGAAGAATACTCATTGAATCTAAGTGAACTAGACAAATTTAATCAAATGAAAGAAGAAATAAGATCTAAAATAAGAGTAGGTTTAGACGAGGAAACAAAACAGTATCTTATTGCGAAAGGACGTGACGATGCAATTTTATCGTTTCAAAACATGTTTAGTAAATCGAAACAGACGTTTATAAAAAAGACGAACACCGCTCAAACAACGTATGACGTACGACGTAAGACGTACGACGTAAGACGTGAGACGTACGACGTAAGACGTTACGAATCACGTTTTAATCACGTTGAAATCACGTTTAAAATCACGTTTGAAGTCACGTTGAAATCACGTCTAAAATCACGTTGAAATCACGTTTAAAATCACGTTGAAAATCACGTTTTAAATCACGTTGAAAATCACGTTGAAAATCACGTCTAAAAACATTATTATTTCTATTTAAAAATGTCGTTTTTAAAGATGACAGATCCGCAAAAAAGAGACTTTCTTGTGGAGGAGTTTCTAAAGTCAAAGCATAACATTCGTCAAAACTCTTTATCTGAAAAGATAGGAGATATAAGTTTACAAAGAGAACTAACAAAACTCTACAAACCTATCACCGACTCTCAAAAAGAGTTAAAAGAAGCAACGTCAAGTGCTATCCAAGCGCTACCTGCAGCATTAACAGCTACAGCACCTTATGCAGTTAGGTTCCCTCATTATCCGAGCATACAAGCAGAAGAGGATAAAGGACCGAGAGCAAGCTTAATAAAACTTGGTCCAATAGCAACGGAATTCTTAAAATCAATGGCAAGCAAAACACAAACCGATAAAACATTTGGTTTGTATGATAAAAACGGGTCCTTTTATATAGGTGATTCTAAGGTAACACTATCAGGGGATGATATTATTTTAGGAAATTCCAAATATGAGGGAACTCCTGGACTGTGGGAACTAATCACCTCCAAAACTCCTGATTCCAATATATATTCCTCTCAGGATATTGACTCCTACGAAACAATTTTACTATCCACCAATGCAATCATAAATCCTGATACGGGAAAGGTTAAATCTAGTTCAGGAGAGAAGTATAAAAACATCATAAAACCTGTATACGAAAAGTACGTCAAGGCTAAAAAGACAACAAAAATTCCTTTAAGGACTCCGGAGAAGAAAGGAGAAGGAATAGCGTTAATGCATTCTGATCCGAATACACTGGTTAACATGCTTTCATTACGAGTTGCAAGTTATAAAGCGGGCAATACTGGAGTAAAAAATGAAATCATAGACCTAGCAGATGATTTGTTGAGACAAGGGGTAACAGATAAAGAATATTATAAAACTTTAATGTTGCTTATTTAAAAAAATGATTGTTACAACTAAACGAAGATACATAAAAAAACACGTTATTGGTGGTGCTGGAATATTTGACACTGCTGCAAATTTCGTTAAGCGAATAGTAGGATCAACGGCTGCAAAAACTGCTGCAAATGTCGCAAAAACGGTGGCATCGAAAGTGAGTAGCGCATCAAAAACAGAACTAGGTAAACAGGCTATCAAAGCCGGAAAATCGGTTGTAAAAGAAGTTGGTTTAAAAGCTATCGATGTTGGAAAAGATGTAACCATAGCTAAAGCTAAGGCTTTGATTGATGGATATAAAACACCTACCAATCAAGAATTAACGCAAGAATCGAGGGACGCGTTAGCTTCTCTAATTAATATGGGTTCCAATGAAGTGGACATTTACAATAGGTCTTCGTTAATAAAAAAGTAACAATGTCAAGCGAAATATTAAATTTTACAGAACCTGCAACAGTTGACGAATCGATAGAAAAATATGAGTGTTACGAGTATGAGCCTGTAGCTCGTACGAATTTAAACTCAGCTGGTGAAATACGTATCAACATTGAGTTGCAAGACCTCTTTACTCATCCTGCGGAATCATACTTACAATTTGAAGGTCGACTGACTAAAGCCGACGGGGATCTATACACAAACGCAGACGCAGTAGTGATAACACACAACGGACTTATGCATTTGTTTTCACAAATAACGTATTCGCTTTCAAACCAAGAAGTAGAATCCTTGTATCATCCGGGACAGGCCACAACCATGATTGGATTGCTAAAGTATCCTGATGAGTTTTGTAAAGCACAAGGACTCAATCAGCTTTGGGCTAAAGATAGCACTGCAACAGCTGTTATTGCAGACAACCTAGGATTTGCTGCTCGACATTTACACCTAATTCGAAAGCCAACCGTTAAGGGAACATTCTCATTCATTGTCCCGCTGAAACACATTTTTGGATTTTGTGATGACTATGACAAGATTGTGAATGGCTTTAAACATACGCTAACCCTCGTTAGAAAATCAGACGATGACGCAATCTTTAGAGCACGTGCAGTGGATGGAGTTCCTGCTGCTGGTAAAGTAAACATTGACAGAATTTTATGGTTTATGCCTCATATCATACCTGCAGAAATGGAGCGAATGCAGCTGTACAAAACAATTGAGGCGAAGGCAACATCACCCGTTAGTTTCAGAGCGAGACAATGCGACACTATTACAGTTCCACAGTCTACTACGTTCAGCTGGAGACTAAGTGTTAAGACATCACCCGAAAAACCGAGGTACATTTTAGTAGGATTTCAAACTGATCGTGCTGGTAATCAAGAAGAAAATCCATCACTTTTTGATCATTGCGATCTCAAAAACATGTACATTATGATGAATCAAGAGCGTTATCCAGCTGTAGATTACAACTTGTCATTCCCAAATCAACAGTTTGCGAGAGTGTATTATGAAGAATCTAGATTTGGTGAAAAGTTTTATGGGATGGATCCGTTGATAACGCAGTGTAACATTACACCTATGGATTTCAAAGATTTGTATCCAATTATGGTGTTTGATGTTAGTAAACAAAGCGAAAGACTAAAGTCGGGAGTTGTAGACATTCAAATAAAAGCAATATTCAATAATGCAGCGCCAGCAGGGACGGAAGCGTTCGCAGTTGTGATTTCAGATAAAATGTTAAACTTTCACTCTGACGGAACTAAAATGACTGTAGTGTATTAAGGAAAATAAAATGAAAATGGCTTAAGTATTTTTTAACTATATAAAAAATGAAGTACACAAAGAAAGTCTTAATTAAAATGCTAGAAAGTATTGACGTTCCTGCTACGACTGATCAAAGTATAATGGAGTTAATGTTGATTGCAAGGGAAACGGACTAGATTGGAAACGAGAAGATGTTGTTATACCAGAACCTAATGAAAAAAGACCGCGAGGCAGACCTATACAGTTTTCACCTAAAGTAATTGTAAAATTTACGAATATTGAAACTGGAGAGGAAACAACCTATTACTCAAAATACCAAGCAATAAAAGCGCTTGGTTCTAATATAAAAAAGAGAAACAACGGACAAGTGGTAAATGGAATGAGGTATGAGGTCATGTTTTTATAAGCAAAACACATGCTTATTAAAAAAAATTGAATTGACCTAAATATTTTTTAATATATATAAAATGAATAACAAAACTGTAAAAGAGTTGAAGAAAGCCGCAAAAGATCAGGGTATGTGCGGATGTTCGAAGCTCACAAAAGCTGAGTTAATAGCGAGGCTGAGCAGACGCAACGATGAGGATTCGGATGATGATGTTTGGGAAAATGCAAGGGAGGATGCAAGGGATAATGATGTATGGGAAAATGCGAGGGATGATGCAAGGGCTGAACCAGCTAAAAAACCGACTATGATAAATAGGTTATTTGATTTGGCTGTTAAACCCGTAAAGACAGCTGCGAAGAATAGCTATGATTGGATTATTAAACATACACCAGAGCCTTTAAAGAAAGCGATAAGCGAAAAAGCTGATGCGTTTAAAGCAGAAGTCAAATCTATTTATAATAATTACTATAAGAAGCAGCGAATTAGTGAACGTGATATTAAAATTAGTGAAAGTGCCATAGTAATTAAAGAAAGTAAAACTGCACTTAGACGTTTTGCAAGGCAATATGTTATTGATGGGGTTGAAAAAACTGATGCTCCAACATTTTTAGATATTGTTAAACCTGAAGTTGTAAAGTTTATGAGCAAAAATCGTCAAATAAAAATGAATCTAGTGCTAGTGTGTGAAATGGAACGGCATTCCATGGAACATGAAACTGGTGTAATCGAAAAAATACCCTTTGTTTCGAGAACTGAAATAGTATTGGAGGGAACTGATGTTGCTGAATTATTTACCCAAATGGTAGATAGGATTTTGGAATCGTTTGCAAATTTTCAAATGAAGGGAAGCAATTGGAGACTAAAGTCCGTCATTAGACTGAAAATTAACACCGGTACATATAAGCCATTAAAAGGTAAATCATACATTCCATTGCCGAAAGAGTTGGCTGCTAAAAAGGCAATTATTAACATAAAGAATTAAGACGACGAATGTTTCAAGTGGTGCGTCACGAGAGCATTAAATCCTATTGTAAAACATTCCGAAAGAATAACCGAACAATTAAAGGAACACGAAGAGACTACCTTGAACTCTACATACAGAGTGATGTCTTGCTGCTAGCCGACGTTTTCGAAAACTTCAGAGATGCTAGCAATAAATATTATAAACTAGATCCAGCATGGTATTATACAGCGCCAGGACTATCTATGGATGCGTGTCTTAAGTTGACAAAGGTAAAACTTGAGCTTATAAACGATTATGACGTGTTGCTAATGTTAAAGCAAGGTATTCGAGGTGGGGTTAGTACAATTTTAACGCGTCTTGGTATTGGAAACTATAAGTATATGGGTGATGATTATGATGAAAGCAAAGACTCATCATTTATCATTTATCTGGATGCTAACAATCTCTACGGGTGCGCGATGAGTAAGCCACTTCCAACAGGGGGGTTTAAGTGGATGAATGAAAATGAGCTTAACGATTGGTAAAACATTTCATGCACAGAAGGACAGGGGTGTATGTTAGAAGTTGACTTGGAATATCCTGATGAATTACATGATCTTCGTAATGACTATCCATTTGCCCCTGAAAACATTATACCTGAGGGATCAAAAGTTAAAAAGCTTATTCCAAACTTGAACAACAAAACCAAGTATGTAGTACATTATGAAAACTTGCAGCAGTACGAAAAGCTAGGGCTCAGAGTTACCAACATTAATAGAGGAATTAAGTTTGATGAAAGCCCTTGGTTAAAAACATATATCGACTTGAACACTGAATTGCGAACAGCTGCAACTAACAACTTTGAAAAAGACTTCTTCAAGTTGATGAACAACAGTGTGTTTGGAGAACATCGAGAATCGTGTTGATATCCGATTGGTTAATAATATTACACAGGCGGAAAAGCTCCTTGCAAAGGTTAATTTTGACCGCTGGACCATATTTGATGAAAATTTAATAGCTGTACATATGAGAAAAACCAAGTTATGTTATAACAAACCCATTTATCTTGGAATGTCTATTCTAGACTTAAGCAAGACAATAATGTATGAGTTTCACTACATCAAGGCTAAATATGGACAAAGGGCAAAGCTATTGTTTACGGACACAGACAGTCTTGTCTACGAAATTAAAACTAAAGATTTTTATGCAGACATTTCAAACGATGTTGAAAGACTGTTTGATACGAGTGAGTATCCAAAAGATCACCCCTCCGGAATTAAAACGGGTGTAAACAAAAAGGTTCTCGGGATGTTCAAAGATGAGGCAGCTGGAAAACAAATAGAGGAATTTGTAGGACTCAGAGCTAAACTGTATTCGTGTAAAATGTATGAAGGAAAGGAAAACAAAAAGTGTAAGGGGGTAAAAAAGAGCGTTGTCGAAAACACCATTACACACGACGATTATAAAAACACGTTGTTTTCTCGCCTAGAATTGCTAAGATCGATGAACGTTATCAGAGCATACGCGCATGAAATGTATACTGAAACGGTTAACAAAGAAGCTCTAAGCGCAAACGATGATAAGCGTATTATACAAAAAGACGGCGTTAACACATTGGCTTATGGACATTACAGTCTTAATAAAAAATAATGAAAAACGTTAATAAATTAATCTAAAAGTTTAAAAAAGTGGGAGGACGTGTTGTACCCAACGTACCCATTTACAGTACGTTCTCTTCCACATCACAGCTTATAGATGCTGCTAAGCAAATAAAACAAGCAAATGTTAGAGTAAGGTATGTACGTGACAACTATCCACGTCATCCAAATATACCGGGTACACACTGGACTGCGTGGATCAAAAACGGTCATGAAAAAATATACTTTGACACTTTTTCTTTAAAGCCACCTCTTGAACTTGTAACCTATCTAAACGAGCGAATGAACGCAAAACAATAATATATAAAATGAGTTTTAATACCGTTAAATATATTAGTGTTGAAGGGGTTGTATTACCAAACGAACCTCTATCCAATTTTCAGTTGAAAGATGCTGCTAAAAAATTAAAGATTACAAACTTTTGGGGTGTCTACCTACGTGATGAACTTCCTAAACAACCTAAAAGGGTAGAATGCGGAATTTTAAATTTGGGGGACTCACAAGGAAATGGCACACATTGGACTGCGTGGATCAAAAACAATCAGCGTAAATATTATTTTGATAGTAATGGTTTAACCCCTCCCCAAGAACTAGTTAGCTATTAAAACAAACCAGTGTATTATAATAGCGAAAGAGTATAAACGGATGGTGAGGTTTTTTGTGGTCACCTATGTCTTTACATTCTTAAACAATGTGAGAGCGTAAGCTTACAACATGTGATAAACTCATTGTATTAAAAAAATGTGTATATAAAAATGTCTGTAAACATATTTGGTAAAACAAACGTCGGATCGTCGCAAAGAGTGATTTCAGGAGGGGTTACATTATCACAAGCCATTAATACGTTCTTAAGACGAGATGGTAAAAATGCAGCTGCTGAAAATATTAATATGGATTCTCACAATCTAATCAATGTATTGAATCCTATTAATGCTCAGGATGCTGCAACTAAAAGTTATGTTGATAAGCATCTTCCATTAGCAGGTGGTACTTTAACTGGTATACTAGAAATGAGTTCTAACAAAATAAGCGGTGTTGGTGATCCTTCTACTGATCAAGATGCTGCAACTAAACATTATGTTGATACGCATATTAGTGAAGCTAAAGAAAACATAAGTGTTCCATGTTTAAGTGGATATATTCCTATTTTGGAAGGAAATGTTAGTGTAACTGGGTTTCGTGTTTCTGCAAGTGCTATACTGGGGGATACATTTCAACCATACCACGCTTTTAAAAATCTTACTGAAAATGGGTGGGCTACTCCGGGTTGGGGAAGTCTTGAAATTGAATGTCCTGAGTCCGTTAAAATTTGGAAAGTGGCGTTAATGGCTATGAAGGGTAAAACTATTACAAATTGGAGTATTAGTGGAAGCCGTGATGGAAAAACATATATAGAGCTGATTACTTCTAATGATAAGCTGCTTGGCACTGCTACTTCTCCTTCGTTTTTCACGGTTTCACCTACTAAAAAATTTCGATTTTATAAACTTGATATTAAGTCAACCCAACCTGGAGAACTTGGAATTCAATATATGCAGTTGTATGTTTTATCAGACTAATTTAACTAAAGCAGTCTTAATATAAAAACATGAAATTGTATCCGTTTTTTCTAGAATGTAGTAAGCATGAAACAAATCAGGAAAATAAAAGGTATTTGGAACTTCTTGGGTTTGGAAAATGTGGTTTTATTATTGACAATGACGATGGAACGTCAACACTCGTTAAAGAAAAGGGAAAATTCAAAATCCCAATAACATACAGCGTCCAAATGCATGATAAACTTAATCAAATGCTCTGGACTAAAAACAATGAGTTTGAAAAGATGGAAGCAACCATTAAAGAGTAAATGAAACAGTGGGTGAACGTTAAAAAACGGGATCTACTTAGGTTGTTTGACAAATACGTGTCAAAATTAGAGTGTGATATGAAGGAGAAAAAATATCGCAAAGGTGCTATTACCACGGCATTCTTACTCGGAATGATCAAACCAAACGACATTGTTTACCAAGACTTTGAAATTAAACATATAAACAAAATATTTTCAAAGGCCTTCACGAATAATGGTAGTGGTCAAAAGTCCTCGAGCGGTCGCGTTTGCGAATGGGACGCTTCCCGAGCTTGGCCTTTCTGAAATATATAATATCTCGAAAAAGATATTATTTACCTATACATTTATATATAGAATTTCCTGGGACACGGAAGGATATATAATATCTTGAAAAAGATATTATTTACCTATACATTTATATATAGAATTTTCTGGGACACGGAAGGGAAACGGAAGGGAAACGGTTCTGTCCCAGAAGCCTAGTTTTCCATCTACTACAGTTTGATTCTGGATGATGTGCGTTCAAAAAGTAAATCACAAGGTCAAATCATCGAAAAACCTTGTTACCACTAGAGGACACATTTATGACTCCATCTTTATAGAACTTGTGCAGAATGTTTATCTTGACAATATCTAGGCCAAGTTCAAATCTTGATCATTTGCGTCCTATAGACAATCCCAGATATCGATAACTCCCGGATTACCGCCCCTGAATACTCGCATTCGCTACCATTACGGTACTGAATATAGATACAGACACCTTTATGTGTGTATAGGTACCTGAACAAATATAATATATATGAATATTCAAATAGTTTCTCTTATCGATTTGGTCATCACCTAATAGTTCATATTTTTTAATAAATATTTTAATCAGTTGTTTGGTGATTTATAGAAACAAAAATCATCTGCATTGTGAAGAGTCGTACAATTCAGCCTGTATGAGGTCTTGATTGTCATTTCCCATGCTATTTGTTATCGGAGACACCGAGTGAACTCAAAGTGTATACCGACGTTGGTTTTCCATGCTTCGGTACTGGAACATGCTCGTGCAAATGGACGATAACAGAATCAGCAAGAAAGTGTTTATTGCTGAGTATAATAATCACACGGAAAAAAATAACTGGACAAAAGATTTAAAAGAGGTACTCAATACGATCAGTCTCTCAAACAATTTCGTTAATAAAACAGTGGTAAATATTTCACAAGCATATTCATCTTTATTATGCCAATTAATAGAGCCAGGATATCCAGCATGTTCCCAAATTAAGGACTTACCGACTCTTTAATAGTACATTCAAGACAGAGAAATACGTTGAACTTAACCTAAAAAAGAATCAATGTTGTGTCAAATAAGGATGGGTATAATGCCATTACGGGTTGAAACAAGACGATTTGTAGGAGAACCTTAAGAACAGAGACGTTGTAGATTGGGCCACGGTGATCTACGGAATCCGGATAGTGCCATCTATAATCTCGCACTTCTTTCATCAAGGGCGACACTAGACACACGAAGCGATACTTTATCTTTTTCTTGACAGTCGCGGCGACGCACGATATTTTTCTTGACAGTCGCGGCGATACTTGATCTTTTTCTTGACAGTCGCGGCGACGCACGATATATTTAACACGATATATCGCCCTTGTGTAGGTAGCCAAACAGGCGATATATCGTGTTAAATATATCGACTGACTGACTGGACTGACTGACTGACTGACTGACTGACTGACTGACTGACTGACTGACTGACTGACTGACTGACTGACTGACTGACTGACTGACCGACCGACCGACCGACCGACCGACCGACCGACCGACCGACCGACCGACCGACCCGACGACCGAACCGACCGACCGACCGACGACGACGACCGACCGACCGACCGAACCGACCGACCGACCGACCGACCGACCGACGACCCGACCGACCGACCGACCGACCGACCGACGCGACCGACCGAACCGACCGACCGACGACCGACCGACCGACCGACCGACCGACCGACCGACCGACCGACCGACCGACCGACCGACCGACCGACCGACCGACCGACCGACCCGACCGACCGACCGACCGACCGACCGACCGACCCGACCGACCGACCGACCGACCGACCGACCGACCGACCCGACCGACCGACCGACCGACCGACCGACCGACCGACCGACCGACCGACCGACCGACCCGACCGACCGACGACCGACCGACCGACCGACCGACCGCCGACCGACCCGACCGACCGACCGACCGACCGACCGACCGACCGACCGACCGACCGACCGACCGACCGACCGACCGACCGACCGACCGACCGACCGACCGACCGACCGACCGACCGACCGACCGACCGACTGACTGACTGACTGACTGACTGACAATATTCCCTTAAGTGTGTTTTCAGATGACATGATTTGAGTTTTAGGGGACACACGGTACACGTGGATTGTACAGACATTCATCCACACGATGACCATCAACCACGAAAAGTGAGACAACATACCTACTGCTTTGCATGGCGCTGAATCACCTTCCAGTCGTCCGAAACTACCAAAGATGTAAACAACCTGTGCAGTTAGAAGCGCTATAACTAATGCCACAACATTTTTCCCAGACGTTTTGAATCTGAGTGCATGAAGAAGAGCGTACGTAATCAGTGATAAAATAATGCATACAAGTGAAACTATAATACAGACCAGCGATATCAATTGATCAGTAGACCATGATATCCTTGAACTGATAGTCATGTATTTCTGGTAGTTCGTGTAGCACAACGATAAAACCCCATTATTAAAGTGCACGTATTCGTCCGTATCGATTTCAAATGTATTACCTATATGAAATACGCCATCGTATGTTTGTTTCCAATGTGTGTTATTTAGAAATAATTTTATTCTAGGGCATGGTAAAAATCCATTAAATAAAAATATGACCATCCCGAAAGCATGGGTAACATCGGATATCGGGAAAAAGAACACACCATAGCTCAGAATTAAATAAAAACACGTTGGTGTCATAATTACCGAACGCATACACCACTTTCACTCCATAAACATTATCACCTCCATCAGATATTTCCAACTTTTGCAAAGCCGATACATTTTCAACACTAAATATTTCAAGTTCTAATGTCTGCATCACTGTAAATCCTAGATCAACGTCTAAACAAAACCAGCTCGATCCTGTTTCCTGATCAGACAATGCTAATACGTATACAGTCTTTACATAAAAAAGAGTTGATTGTCAAAATTATTTCTCAGCTTGTCGTTTAAGATACCAAGAAGGCGGAAAACAGTTGTTTCGTTCGGTTGGGCAACTTTTTGTAAAGGGATCAGGGGTCCGTCTTATCAAAGATCGTACGACATTCTCACCTTACGATGCAATTTTCAGAGCGCCATATATACGTAACTGTCACATTTATAACTACTTTTGTTGAACATTTCAAAAGAAGCTGTCAAATATCCATTATATTTAAAACATACAGATCATAATCACTTATATTTTAACATTACAAAATGCAATCGTAAGTTAACAATGTCGTACGATCTTTGATAAGACGGACCCCAGCTTGACTTTAACTGAAACAGCGTAGTTGGCGTAGTTGTTGTACCATTTAATTTTCAATACACATTGACCATTTGTGTAGACTCGTCGAACAGGACAGTAAACTTTACTTTCCTCCTGCAATTAAAAAAAAACTTGCTTTAAGAAGAGTAATCCTGCGCTTTCTTATCAACCAGTTCATATTAACCTTACATTGATGTCATGAAGGTCATTCGTCAGATTTGTTTACTTAAATTGTGTAAACAAAACAGTTATTTATGATAATTGCTATAAGGGTAATGTGTAAGCTCAAGTTTTCCAAATATGTAGAATCTGACGTTTTACTATAGTTAATTTAGGCTTGGTCATTTAACGACTTAAATATATGAGTATAAACAAGATAACGGCTGCATTACTAATGATATTCACGTTATGTGCATTATGCATGAAGCAATCAACTAAACGTTTAGATTTTAAGTTTACAAACGCTATTTGATTTATGATAGGCATTAGAATACACACTCTTTACTTAAAGTAATATTTGTTTGGCTAACATCATATGAAATGGTTCACAATATAATGACGACAATGAGCTCACTAACCTCATGGGGTTAAAGCGCGTTTCCCTTAGACACGTGCGATGTCGGCGTATCTATCTTCAAGAGACCAAAAAACGAGTAAGGCTCTGTTGTCACAATCCCACAATTTGGATGAACGATGTAAAGGTTTAACCCATTGCATAAAAATCTATATACATTTTGAAACCTCAAAAGTCAAAATGTCATATGGAAACCGAATGACGGAATTATTCTTATGGCAAACATCCTCCAATTCAACATCGTATGTTTCCCATAGCCCAGTGACATTACATTTGTCTAAGGTTGTCCAACAAGATGTTTCTTTGAAGTCGTACGAACTGTCTCGATTTTTCTCGAACACAATAGTGCAATTGTGAGTTTCAAAGACATACCGTTTTATATCGATTTCCTCTGAAAACGGTGGGTAATTACAAATCATAGTCGCAGTTAAATATTCCAGATCATGTTCAATTTCCCCAAAACAAAGTGCGCAGTGTTTGTTTCTGTAATATGAATTCGTTTAATTACTTACACATGGGGCCATATCTATAAGTGTAACTTCGTTGGATTCGTATTCTATTTCACACATTGCCTTAAGGTGTAGAGGTGCGTTTGGACATTTTAAATATCCGATAAGTCCTTGTTTGTAGTATTTATTTTTATTGCCCAACTCTAGGGGAATGCAATGTTGTTCAAAAACACTCGTATTTGCACCATCATCCAAAGAATCCATTTCGATAAAGTCTGGACAACACCTATCATATATATCTATATCACACTATTGCTCATACTTGCACATCGTACAGCACGTGCTGCCTAGATCCACATCTTCAATACACATGCCGGAGAGACGACATCAATCGACATGTGTAGCTGGTTCACCTGACCAGAAATGTGTTGTTACGTTGTCATCTACACAGAGGGGGTAATCACGTGATAGTCAAAATGGCGACGTCCACGCCGAGACAGTTATTTTTCGCCGTTTTATACCCGTTATTACTCTTGTTTAATCTTTAAACGACGCTCACTTTCCAGGCATATCAGTAAAACAGTGATTAGCGTTTATTTCGTATTTAAATTCGCTTTTTTATCTCGACTTTACTCCCCGCAAATTTTCTTAGTGGAGCCCTAATAAGGTCATCCCGCTAATAAATTTCGCACCGAGTTAAGTCGAGATATAGAGCGAATATTACCATGAAATACACGCCAGTTACTGTCTTGCTAATATGGCTTGAAAGTGGGCGGAATTTAAAACATTAAGCAAGTTATCAAAGGGTATAAAACGGCGAAAAATACCGGCCTCGGCTTGGACGTCACCATCTTGATAATCACGTGATTACTCCCTCTGTCTACATAAAAGGAAAAATTCTCACAATATTTTTTACAAAATAAATGAAGCATAACGCTTGCAAACACTGAAATATTCCTTACATACATGTTGTTTATCTACAGCATTAAAACGATGGCTTCGTTCAAAGGTTTGTTTTCTTATTACTTATCATCAAAGCGCAAACGAATTTATACTAGTATTATTAATGATATGTTCTGAATATTTGGCCTATCAATACTTTACAGCAAGAAACTACTCCCCATCTCTATGCAGTAGACATACATTAACAACTATTACAGCGTTAAACCTTTACAGACTGAAACTCACAAACATATACCGCTTGCTCATTGTAATACAATATTGGAACGTGTCACCCAGTACTATGCGAGCAATGATTGGACCATATTATATATTAATTCTATATGATTGGCATCTGTAGAAATCTTTTAAACTTGCCGCGACTATGCACAAGACTTACGAGAAAAGGGATATTTTAATCAGATGAACATAAAATACCGATATAACAATTAAAGATAGCATTGATTGAGTTTCTCATTGAAATGTTTGAAATTACTCTACATTGGGTAGTGTTTAAAATATTGTTTTAAAACGCAAATAATAACCTTTATTAATGTGTTCTTGTATTACACTTTTATAAAGATGTGTATTTTAAAAAGCAACATTATTATTATAATGGTTGTTTAAGTAGTTCACTTACGTATTTCTGAACTCTATTTAAACACATAGAATATGCACGTGCAATACGTTAAAACGATTATAAAACCTTCTTAAGAATAACATAATTGACTTCTTAAAATTAGTATACCATTCGTTCAACAAAAACGTAACACATAGAAGGCGATAATTTCAACATGTGTGCGCGCTGTCTCATCGGGGACCACGGGGACTTGAAAGCGTCCATGTATGTTCAAACGGTATTCATTTTATTGTTGGAACGCGGTAATTTTTTATCTTGTTGTCGATTGGTTGAATGAGTCGTTAATTAGTAAACGAGATTACCAATTTTATTTCCTACCAATGAAACGTCTTCTTTCCGTTACACCGCTTCTGCCTCTACATGGTGGTCGTGATGGTGCGAAGTACGCACAAAGTGTTGTTTCTTCTGAATATCCGACTTTTTACCGTTCAACTGGGACTAAAGAACGACGAATTTCGAAGAAAAACTTATTCCATGAAAAACGTACGTGGAGTTTATAACAATTTTCTTGTTTAATTGTGAAAAATCGACCGAAAATAGCCGTCCGTCATAACTGACATTTGGACGTCGAGAATTACACACTTTTAGCTGTTATGTGTGCATTGTGTGATCTTTCATGTTGTTGCATAGTGTTCTTCAATACACCTGTGCAATCTTCGTTGGAAACCTTTTCTTTTATTATATAAGGACAAACAAAATCCAGTACCTGTGTCGGGGTCAGTTCATTACGCACATTCATGAAGCATGGGTTACCCCAGAGATCGAGTCAAATATTTATGCACATTAAATGAAAAAAAAGATATTTTGTTCTCAGGCTTTTCTGTCAAAATAAATCAATCACGACACCCAAAAAGACAGTACATGTGGAAGATTAACCTAATGAATGTATGGCAATATGATTAAAGCGATATAAAATATTGTTGTTATTTTACTTTTATCAAATTTGAATTATGTATCTCTGAAAAAAGACAATTCAAAATCATGTATTAACAAGCGAAAGCAAACAAAAAACCACACCAACATCTGAACCTTGCCTTTTTTTCTTTCGTATGAAATGTTCTAATGATGAAAGGTGTTGACCATGGCAGCAAAAATTTTCACCGTTCCAAAATTTTTAAATCATTTTTTAATATGGGAAATATACAAAAACCTAATTTTATTGTGTAAATTAAAACAAGTGCTACCACTGTAAATGGTCAAGGTCCGCATTATTGGATTAACCCAAACGTATTACAATTGTTCAAAGCATCAAACAAAAACATGTTTTGTATATATTTATTGTAAACACAAGTGAAAATATACAGAGAAACAATGGTAAAAGAGTTACACGGTTATGCTTCACGCAACGTGAAAACGTATTCAAGGATTTAACTTAAGACATCGGCACAAACTGCAAGAACACCTGTCTCGAATGCACTAAAGATTTTTATCCCCAAGCTTTTAAAAGTATTTTATTGATCTCCGCTTTCTGTCCTTCTGTCCTGGCCACTATCTCCTCCTACACTATTAGCACAAGAACCTTGAAACTTACACACATGGTAGCTATGAGCATATGTGCGACGGTGACGGCGACGGAATTTTGATCTGACCCCTGGGTAAAGTTATGGGTAAATAAATGGGAAAAATGGGTAAAACAACTCATTTTACTAACAACATGCGACGCTCATTATATTAACTTTTGACCCAGGGGTCATATCAAAATTCCAAATAATGCACCGTCGCACATATGCTAATAGCTACCATGTATGTAAGTTTCAAGGTTCTAGTGCTAATAGTGTAGGAGGAGATAGTGTCCGACCACGCCCATCCAAAATTTTGTTTTAACTTCTTCATTTATTCACCAATTGACTTTAACATAATACTAAACATTTCTTATGACAACACGGTCTATCTCGACCATCCATGTCCACATAACCTACCCCAGGGCCATTGATAAAGGTAGAGGCAGCTTTCATTTCCGTCCTCTTTCAAAATCGAGAGGGTACTACTTCCCGGTACCCCCATAAGTTTGTTCGTATCCCAAAAATTTCATACCCAATTTTTGTACGTACCCATTTTTTTTCCGTACCAACATTTTTTTTCGCACCCAATATTTTTTCGTACCAAATTTTTTCCTTCCCTATATTTTTTCGTACCCAAATTTGTTTTCGTACCCAATTTTTTTTTCGTACCCAAAAATGTTCGTACCCAACTTTTTTTTCGTACCTAATTTGTTCCATACCCAACATTTTTTTCTTACCCAAATTTTGTTTCGTACCACATTTTTTTCTGTTTTAATATAAATTCTTCATTCATTTATCAATTGACTTCAAATTAATACTGAACATCTCTTATGACAGCACGGTCTATCTCGACCATCCATGTCCACACCCACCCCGGGGACCCACCAACATAGGCCTTGCCCACCCAAAATTGCCTTTTGATATAACATCTATTCGGCGTGGGGATACGCGTCGGCCTCTGCTGCGCCATTTTTTCTAGTTGAAAATGTGTTTCAATAATTTGAGATATTTGCAAAAATAAAGATCTTAGGGGTGTTATTACATACTTTCCAGACCGTGTGTAAACCCCTGAAAACCCCGTTGATTCACCACCCTGATTTTGTTAACAAAATTTTATTGAATATTAATATGCTTTGAACACGTAGCTATGCTTTGAACAATTACAATTTCTAAAGGACTTTTATGTAAATGCAGATGATACGGTGTTCTTGTACTATTGCCGTAAAGCCTTGTATTGCTATATGAAGTTTTACCTAAATCCCTAAAATGGACCTTTTCATGCTTTGGTTAATTTACAAAATTAAAACATTTTTTTAATTTTCCAAATTTTCGTTGTAGTTATTATATTTGCGAGGAAACAGTAATACTGAACAGTTGCAATGCACTAAAATATCCATTATATGCATCTTTTGAAGATTTAAAAACCTTGAAAGTATTAAGCGTTACGTACGCGAAACGATTGAGTAATTGGAGCGTTCTGTTGACATCGTTATATTTTGTGACACTACAAGGAATGCTAAAAATAAGGTATAAAGACACCACTCAATGTATGAGTGTAGCGCCGTTAAATGTCGCATCGCCCTTATATGTCGCAGGCTACGAGATTTGTCGCAACCTTGACGATAAATATCGCAAGGAACGATTAATGTCGCAAATCCAACTGACGATATATGTCGCAACTGTAACAATAAATGTCGCAAAAATGTCAACTGCCGATATATGTCGCAACATTAACGATACATGTCGCACATCTTTGTAAGTCATGTTAAAAATGAAAAGTTGAAGTAAAAATGACTCAAACTTTAAGGTCTAGATCTAGATTACCCAACGAGATTCTTTTGGCTGACTTCCATTACAATGGTCAGTTTTTAGTTAGTATTTTAATAAATTCCATTATGTCTAATGCCCAGGGTTGCGAGAGAATTTACATATTTTACTTGCATACATAGAGTTAACCCTTACATTTTATGTAGTGTCATTTTAATATTCAGAGTTGCTCAAACATTGGCGTTTAGTTATTTAACCACGATTTAAAGTGGTTTTGGATAATAATCTTTATATCTTGAGGAAATATAGATTTGAATTATTAAATCTTCAAAGCAAGTCGCAATATCTAGCTTACCAGGATCATATATTTTTTTAATTTTATAAAAGCTTGTATACAATATATTTTGCTAAAAAAAGACAATTAATCCCAATGTTGTGCTATATATTAACATATTTAAAGTCTATGATTTTTTGTTCGATTATTTATGCGTGAAAAAACGCATGGGTAATAATACACGTATTATAAAATCGTTACCATGCGCTATTTATAGAAATATTAACTACTTAATTTACAAAATCCGCCTTTTTTAACCGTACAATACTAGTTCTACAAAGACATAAATAAACAATAAACGTTAGCCTATGTAGTAAAATGCATCTCGGGTCGCGTCAGGAATTCCGAATCACTTCACTTATTTCGAATCGCAATAATGTTAGTATTTTGTCTCATCAACCTTGTAAGAGTATTGAACAGGCTTTACAATTTTTGGTTGTTCATTCCACTTTTATTGCACGTCAATTTGATTGTATTGTTTTTTAACTGCGTGGCACTTAGACGTTGTCTTTTATGATGTTTGATAGGTGGATTTTCATGTACCATTCGCTTTCTAGGGCGCCACACAACTAGTAACGCAAATAAGCTTGGTATAGAAGCGTGGCGCTTGTATGTAAGTGAAGTTATCAATGTATCCGATTGATGTAATATACCGTTAAGGAAGCATGTCCGTTAAATTGAGAAAAATGTTTAACTGATTCGACCGAGTCACCATATTTGGCTAAAATACCACTATTAAATATTTAAATACAGGTCACACATCCAATGTATTTGCTCACACATTCACTTTGTCGCTTTTATTATTTTGTTAAATGTCCTGCGCCCATATTTCAGTAGCCAAAAGTTCGACTTTTCTCGAACAATTGACTATCAAGTTCTTGTAGAGAACACAAACAACCACCACGCTGATAGTGACGTGCCGCCTGAATTCGTCACATGCACGTGACCATTACTATACGTTAGACTTCTTTTTTAATTTTAACGTTTAGTGCCAATGTTTCAGTTGCCAAAATTTTCACACACGAGTTTTCCAACCATCGACTTATACGTGCTAGTAGAACACATGACAGCCACGTGACTCTTTTGTTTGGTAATTGAAACTAAGTCTTTGTACGTGATTAGTCATCCGGCAACACTTTTTTATCTAGTGTTTAATGTAAATATTGCCCATGTGTCGGAGAGATCCTGGGCTAAAGACTAACACAAGTCCCTGCAAAGTTCATGTACGTGACAGACCATTAAGCCAATTTGCTTACAGCGCAATTATTTATATGGTAACGTACAGCGACCAAATTGTATCCCTAGTCCCAATTAAGAGATTTCCCGGTCTATTGATGAACACGTACTTGAATAGAACACAAACACCTATAAAGCTTATATAGGCACACACCATCGGAATTCGTCACGTCTACACGATCATTAATCCAATTTATAGTTTTCATTGTTTTTATTGATCGTGCAGTGACCCTTTTTTAAGTGGCCAAAAGAAGCAACCGACAGTTTCCGGACTATGGCCCTTTATTTGCTTGCACACTACCACAACATTATCGTTACAACTCAAGTTCCTTACCAGCTAGTCTTTACTGATCCGAGGCAAACTCCCAACGGCTACTAGCGATAGCCACTGCCATCACAAGAAAATCTTTCCAGATCTGGCAGGATTTTTTGTTTAAGTATTTATTATGAAAAGTATTATTATATAATTTTTTATTTTGAAAACAGTGTATAAGTTAAGGTTTATAACAAAGAAATACCTTAATTAAAAGAAAAGTAAAAATAACAACTGATTGATCGTTGATACTGTAAGACGCAATTATTGTACCACTTGGCTAGGCTATCATCACGTGTCTGGTTATAACGGCAAGATTTGATATACAGCTATGCTCGGAACCAGTCAAATCTCCGCGCGGAGTTTGGATCCGCGGGGCTAATATCTGCAGTTCTTACTTTCGATAAAATTAGCTTTGGTTTGATATATTCGAAAAATAAACGTTTCGCGTGAGACAATTACGTGAAGAAGATAATACATGAATACACATGATTTAAGGTTTAACGTGGTAAAAATACACAGGTAAAATAAGTAATTAAATTAAACACCATAACATATATCATATTTCATTATTTTGCAAGTAATATTAATCTACCAGTGACATTATTTTAATCAATATGATGAAATTGTATCATTTTTATCAGGCACCTTGAACGTGTTCTAGATTTTGGATACCTATATATCTGGTTAAGGTCGGCCTTGGGTTGAATAAATGTAAACTATATTTTCTGTAACTTCACTAGTCAGTGATTATATCTGGTTTGCGCAAAGAACTTGACTTTATGGCATGTAATTGGTTCGGGATAGTTGGGTTTGTTACGAGGGAATGTGTAATAATATGTTTCTTTCTGTTTATATCTTTGGATTTCAGGTATTTGGTAACCATTAAGACACTGTGCCAATATAATTACGATAACATCTTTAAATGCTGATTATGTCACAAAATAACCACAAATTTACCATGTTTATTTGAAAGCTTATATAAATGATGCATGCGTGTCTGAATTAATCAGTTTTAAAGTCAGCAATACTTTAGGTCATCAAAATGTAAGTTATGTATTTTCTTGCATGTTTAATATGTTCTTTGGGTAAAAATACTGTGGAAAAAAACACACATTTTTGTATTTCCTTTTAGCAAATATTCATAAAATCATACTAAGTTAATAAAACATTTAACAGCATTTATCACTGCTCTTGTATGTACAGCATATTAATGTATGACCTTATCATCCAATATTTTTTCCGGACTGTTAATGATGTATTTGCGATTTTAAAATAACTTGACACAAATGATTACCATATGGAGACAACTTGTCGAACAAAAAAACAGTGCCTTAAGCTCCTGTGGTCAAAATGAAACATAAAGATCAAAACGAAAGAATGGCAATTCTACCAGAGGATTTAATCCCGTGACGAGTACGATTTCAAATTCCAAAAGGATCGGGAATCTAATAAAACTAAGTTACTGTGTACGGAGGACGATCTTTGGAACTGTTACTCACCAAATACTTTACTATTCACGAAAGTGAAAGAAATAACTATCAGAAGGCTAAGTTCACTGATAAACGGTGATGAGGTATATTTCACTATATTGATACTCTGCAGCGAGTCAGTGAATCGGCAAAATAGAATACCGCTGCTTATATGTTAAGCATAAATTGAAGGGGACGATATTGAAAAAATAAAACGATCATATCAGTCTTCAGTCAGTTCATCAGTATGCCAGTACAAACTACGGCATATGACAGTGCGTCTGCAAAAAAGTAATACCGTAACTAAGATAACGATACATGTACTACATTCATGTAACTAACACACAATATTCAATATAATTTTATCGTAATTTGTGTTGCTGTAATAATGTTAATGTTGTATCACATCTTACAACCTTGGCCAATCTTGAAAACAGCAGTCCATTTAGCACAGAAAAATCAACAACTGGCTACTTGAGCCAAGAATTATAAGACTTGATTGGGCCAATATTGACCAGAACTGACCATTTCGGACAATACTAACTTAAAACTGACAATTTTTGTGGAACCTCGTCGGGTAATCTAGATCTAACCTTAAAGTTTTAGTCATTTTACTTCAACTTTTAAATTTTTACTTGACTTACAAAGGTGTGCGACATTTATCGTTAATGTTGCGACATATATCGGCAGTTGAAATTTCTGCGACATTTATCGTTAAAGTTGCGACATATATCGTCAGTAGGATTTGCGACATTTATCGTTCCTTGCGACATTTATCGTCAAGGTTGCGACAAATCTCGTAGCCTGCGACATATAAGGGCGATGCGACATTTAACGGCGCTACAATGAGCACGAATGGCCGAGTGGTTTAAGCGCTCGAGTTTTGCTCCAATGGCCAGTGGTTCGGTCTCAAATGAGGATTATGTTTTTTTTATATTGTTTTTTAACATTCTTGTTGTTTACTGGAGCTTTTTAGTTCCAATGTTTACATTTATCAATTTAAAGAATATAATGACAAACTTCAATACATGACAACAAACTGGGAAAAAGGTCCCTGTTAAGAATTGTGCAATTAAATTAATGAAATCTATGTTAAATTAACTTGTTTAAGATTTTCGACTTGCGATGCTTTACTTTTTTATGTCAACGAGTCATTAGTGTTTTTACCTATGCGCGGACTGATAAGTGTGTTTACCTATGCGCGGAATGAGTAGTGTGTTTACCTATGCGCGGAATGAGTAGTGTGTTTACCTATGCGCGGAGTGAGTAGTGTGTTTATCTATGCGCGGAGTGAGTAGTGTATTAACCTTTGCGCTGAGTTAATAGTGTGTTTATCTATGCGCGGAGTGAGTAGTGTGTTTATCTATGCGCGGAGTGAGTAGTGTATTTACCTTTGCGCTGAGTTAGTAGTGTGTTTATATATGCGCGGAGTGAGTAGTGTATTTACCTTTGCGCTGAGTTAGTAGTGTGTTTATCTATGCGCGGAGTGAGTAGTGTGTTTATCTATGCGCGGAGTGAGTAGTGTATTTACCTATGCGCGGAGTGAGTAGTGTGTTTATCTATGCGCGGAGTGAGTAGTGTATTAACCTTTTCGCTGAGTTAGTAGTGTGTTTATCTATGCGCGGAGTGAGTTGTGTGTTTACCTTAGCGCGGAATGAGTAGTGTGTTTACATATGCTCGGAGTGAAGTGCTCCGCATGCCTTTCAAAAGGTTCAACCCTTAATTCGTCGTGTTATTTACCGTTTTGAGATGGCGACTTAGGGTTCAATCATTTTTATTTAAATGCTACCCCCTACTTGTGTTAAATGAAAGAGTAAGTAGGTTCAGACTTTTATCCTTTGTGTTTCTAGACTTATACTTTTTGCACATCAGATTCTACATTTGTATGGGTCGCATTCAATGTATGCATAAAATTAGTAGCACATATGCATGTAAATTGTTTGTGCAATGCCTAAAATCAGTGCTATCAGGCCACATTAACATGAAAATCCGCGAGAGAACAAAATATCACAATTTTAATAGATACAATTTTGTGAAGTCTATGACAATAAAAGCACTTGTCTATTATTTCAAGATATCTGCAATTTTGTTTTAATGTATGACTGGAAAATATAGAAAGTAAAAGAAATTGCCAAAATTAATCTTTTTTAAAATATGTATGCTTGAAAAGTAAATTGTTAGTTTGGTTTTACTGCTGAAAACAAAAAAATAAGATTAAAAATATATATCATTTATTTTATAAATGTTATGTTGGATGTTAAGAAAATTATTCGGTTTTATGGCGATAGCTTTCCAAAAAGGTCTCGAGAAAATAAGCATCACACAATAATTGTCCAACATTATTAATTTTGATATACCAATTTCAGATCAATTTACGCAACATAATATATTTGCGAATGATCGTAAAACTATAAGTTCAATTCAACATCGTATACAACCAACCACATGATACTAACGTAATTGTTAATTTTAAACAAATTAATATAAAGCACTGAAATTTTAATACAATTTATGTCCGTCGCTGATGTTTTTCAATTGCAATAAACAACACAGTATATACCACCCATAGGCTAATAAATTTCATAAGTATTCGATAACCAGCGGCTCGTTTCGAATTTAATTATATTATATTTAATATATTAATATTATATAAAATATATTTATTATTATTTTATATTTATAATATATACTTTATTTATATTTTAATAATATATTATTATTATCTTCATAAAAGATTGTTTTTACTAATACAAATTGTAATACGCCAGATGGTATATAATTTAACTGATCCATTATAATAAAGAGGTTATTATGCCATTTCACAATATTGCACCAACACCAGAGCAGAGTATAAACGTTTCAAAATGGCACATCATTCTTCATCGTTCTCATGTTCAGTTCATTTTTCATACTTAAAGAGCATTAACGAGACATTAATTTTACAAATGAGAAATATTTCAAGATACGAGTGAGAAGATATGACGTGGTCACGGTTCAACAAGATTGTGAACCAACACGCCATACACAAATCACATTACCAACCTTTAATTATTCCTTTGTTTTTTCAATGATACTTAATGCCAAATAACTTTGGTTCAAAAAATGCCTAAATTCCTGCTGGAAACACTTATTTAGAGATATGCTGCTGTTTTTTAGTATATCATCATCATCATCATCATCATCATCATCATCATCATCACCATCATCAGCATCATCACCATCATCACCATCATCATCATCATCATTATCATCATCATCATCATCATCATCATCATCATCATCATCATCATCATCATCATCATCATTAGTATTATTATTATTATTGTTATTATTGTAATCGTTATAATTATTATTTGCATTATTATTATTATTTGCATTAGTATTATTATTTTTATTATTATAATTATTGTTATTATTATTATTATTATTATTATTAGTAGTAGTAGTAGTAGTAGTAGTAGTAGTAGTAGTAGTAGCAGCAGCAGCAGCAGCAGCAGCAGCAGCAGTAGCAGTAGCAGTAGCAGTAGTAGTAATAGTAGTAGTAGTAGTAGTAGTAGTAGTAGCAGCAGCAGCAGCAGTAGTAGTAGTAGTAGTAGTAATAGTGGTAGTAGTAGTAGTAGTAGTAGTAGTAGTGGCATTTCGAATGTATCTTTTCTTGCATTCGCCATCCTACCAGCAGAAGCAAAGGAAAGTATTATCCAACGATAAAGCAGTTATGTGCTAGGCTTATTCATTGAACTACTGTTCACGAGGAAATTTTGAGTTATATATACAACTACAAAACTTTTGGTGTATGGGATATATACTCTTGTTTTGCTCCTGATTTCTCCGATTGTCAGAGCGGTGATCTAACTGCTTAAACTCCACCTATTTATTGCAATTTAAATGGAACACTTTTTAAATTTAAAACGAGAAACATGAAGTCCGAGGAATGCATGAACGATGACCATACTTGCCGTTTAGTGCGTGAAATCCAGCTAATTCAGCAGCATGAGATGCACAGTTTGGTCGATCGTCGTCTGGGCAGAACGTACTTAATCAAACGTATCTTAAAGTAGTATTGAGGTCGAGGCTTTGTCAGACATACAAACATCGAAAAGAGACAAAGCTGCCATAGAAGAGGAAACGGAGCATCAGGTCAACCAATTCAAAGTCCACATTTTGTGTCGGTGATGTTCTTTTTCAGAAAAAAAACTTTCTTATTGCGGTTTCAAAATACATGTATTACATTACACATTAAAATGAAATCGGCAACGAAGCGCATGACGACGTAGAGAAGTTTGGATGTATGTTTATTACTCAGTCTTAATATTTGGAATAGTTGTTTTTTACACTTAAGGAGGACATCAATTGATTCAGGAGTTTATACCTTTAAGGTCACATCGTTACGTTCACACTGGACAACCTTACCCAAGTGATAAAGTTTTGTTCGTCTTTTAGTCTTCATATTTGTCAACTGTATTGCTTAACACTTCCAGAAGTTTAAGGTTACAAGGTCATATTAAAATGTTTTATTATTTGTGAAAGGCTTGTCTGAGTGATATCTTAAGTTCTGTTTGACTCTCAGTCTTCATATTTGGATTAGTTTTTGTTTATGACAAGACAAAGACAAAGACTTGTGGCACTTTATGTGTAAATAATCCACAGGTCATGGCCACAGGTTCGCATTTTAATATATATTCCGATCACGGGGAGATCGTTTATGAGTGATACATTATGTACATTATGACACTTTCATGTCAACCTTGGTAAGGTTGATGTATATAACTAGTAGAAGACAAGGACAATGTCACATTTAAACTTCCTATTGTAATGTTCTACAGCTGTATGGATATACTTGCATTGTATGGGGGGGGGGCATACATGTATAAAAAAAATCTTGTTTTTACAAAATGTATTATTAGGTGCTGTACTTCTGATTCTTAACATGTTTTCTCAAAGTCTTAAGTTATTGCATTGAAGCGAGTTACACGATACGTATATGGAAAGCCTACATAAGTCAGATAACATTATCTATGCTTCAATTTAATGATATTGAGTTGTTATTTTCGTGATTCTTTTATCTGATTGTAAGAAACTTAAAATGCAATTTGAAGGGAGCTAATTTTCTTTTTATTTGAAGTCGTTATTTATGCTTCCTAAATGGGTAGTGGTTTAAGTGTATTTTGACCCCCTTCCCACGTTGAAACGGACTGTGTTTTTTCTTCATCATGAAAGGCAATTTAAACTTTGATTGTTAATAAAAGCTTGTGCCTTTTCCCTGCTTGAAAATGAATTATTTTCATTTCAGTTCATAAACACATACTGTAGTAATTTATGTAATTTGATAATTGTTGCACGCTTATTCAAACAAACATGTGTGAAACTTGTATCACTAAGGTGACATCACCGCTCAAAAAAAGACAGAAAAACAGAAATTGCGTTTACCGTTAAAAAAAAGAAGACAGAAAAACAGAAATTGTGTTTTCTGCACCAAAACAAAGACGGGAAAACAAAAATAGTGTTTTCCGCTCAAAAAAGACAGGAAAACAGAAATTGTGTTTTTTTGGAGTGGAAAAAACAATCGCTATATTGTGCGCACACGTAGATAATCACAGACGCGGATTATATGGAAGGAACAAGATACTATCTAGTCCTCTCAAATTAATCAGCCAATGAAAACGTCCTTAAGGCAAGGCTCTGATATAACATAACATACTACTACTATAATCTGTGTTAAGAACAGAAGAGTATATGGTACACCCCAATAATATTGTCATGCCGGATTAGTTTATATCGACTTTCTGTGAAATAACATGGAATGTCGTCATAGTTGTGTAGGTTTTTCCCTCTAAATTTTACTCGCCATAACGACATTAAGTTAAAGTCTCGACGTAAATGTTTCCGGTTTTTCCCGAAAAAATATTTTTGGTCGACAAGATCTAAGTCGACAAATCAACATAATTTTTGGCGTCATGCTCTTGTGAATATGACTTGCCATCATAGTTTTAGTCGACACGATCAGTTATTTTTTTACGCCATGACACCTTTTTCATATCATGCCGTCATAGAGTGTTGACATCATCACATCATCAGGATGTACCGTATACTTTTCCATAGTTAAGTAGGCTTTTGTAATGTTTATAATAATGACATCGACTCGAGTTTGAAATGTCGTCCTGCCATTTTTGCATGCGCTCAGCAATCAATAACGCGATACTTTAAAGATGATATAAACATGTTTTTATTACCAACATCTTGACTTATCCAAGTATAGCCAAATCTACGGAAGCGTATACGGTACATCCCAATAATATTGTCATGCCGGATTAATTTATATCGACTTACTGTGAAATAACATGGTATGTCGACATAGTTTTGTAGCTTTTTCCCACTTAATTTTACTCGCCATAACGACATTAAGTTAAAGTCTCAACGTAAATGTCTCCGGTTTTTCCCGAAAACATATTTGGTCGACATGATCTAAGTCGACAATCATAATTTTTGGCGTCATGCTCTTGTGAAAATGACTTGCCATCATAGTTTTAGTCGACACGATCAGTTATTATTTACGCCATGACACCTTTTTCATATCATGCCGTCGTAGAATATGGTACACCCCAATAATATGGTCATGTCGGATTAGTTTATATCGACATACTATGAAATAACATGGTATTTCGTCATAGTTTTGTTTCTCCGTTCTCATGAGAAACTAGGTTTATTAAGTCCCAAGAAACCAGGTTTTTTATGAGAACCTAGGTTCACATGAGAAACTAGGTTTATGAAATCCCAAGAAACCAGGTTTTTCATGAGAACCTTTGTTCTCATGAGAAACAAGGTTTATGAAATCCCAAGAAACCAGGTGTTTCGTGAGAACCTAGGTTCTCATGAGAAACGAGGTTTTTCATTACATTCTAGGTTCTCATGAGAAACTAGGTTTTTCATTACATTCTAGGTTCTCATTTGAAAGCCTTAGTTTACGCTCGAGAACCTTGATTCTCATGAGAAACTAGGTTTTTCTTAGTTCTCGGCGAGACGACGCACATAGAAACGTAGAACTTAGATCATCATGAGAAACTAGGTTTTTCATGATAACCTAGGTTCTCATTCTGAGAACCAAAGTTCTCGTTTGATATCCAAGGTTTTTACAAGAACCTAGGTTCTCGACAGCTTTTCGCGTCGTTCTCTCGGATGTCCTAAGTTTTCATGAGAACCCAAGATTTCATTTGAGATCATAAGTTCTGGTAAGAACCTAGGTTCTCAGAATGAGAACCTAGGTTCTCATGAAAAACCTAGTTCTTTAGGATTATGCGTCGAACTGCTTGCCATAGAATGCTATTTTAGAAAATTCATGGGTATGCGGTTCCCAACGTGCGATATGTTTACTTAATTGGTTTTATTAGGTAAAATGTTTTAAAGTTTATTATGTAACGCTTGGCATTGGTATATTTGTGACCTTCCGTCGAATCTTGAAGAATGTTAAAAACATTAAACGGAGGCAACTCAAACCGGTCACAAGTTAAACCGGCCAATGATACAGTGTTTTCGTTTAATTATTTGCCCGTAAATCAAAGAAGTGGGAAGGATCGATGAGTATGTGCGATGTTAGGCTTGATTTGTCTCCCTTAGCTGTTGACTAAAACAAGACTTCATTTGCGGATTCAGATTAATTTAGAAAATTAGGTGAAAATCGAATAGATTGATTAGTTAACTTCAATATTTTGGCGCAGTTTCCCGACGCTAGACCCAATTATATAAATCTCAATATGTGATTGGCTGACTTAAGAAAAAAAACAAGATCATTGTCCATTGTACAGCTTCTTTGTACAGCGTATAAGATATAACACTGTTCCCTGTAGGCAAATCAGGACTACTCTCTGCATGTTCATACAACATATAGAAACCCATTTAGGAACAGTTACAAATACGCATTTAATTCCATCTCGCAGAGGTCAGGGTCATTACTCGTTCAGTAAATCATCAGATGAAGACAATATGGACTATCGATGAACCACTTACGTCGAAAAAGGCATACATTTTTAGATATAAAATAACAAAATTTAGATGAAAATCGCTTTATCTAACCACACACGTTTGCCGTTGGTGGTAAGCATGTCTCAATATCATTCCTGAAAGCAATTCAAGGCTACCGATATTTTGTTATTCAAACCACGGTCTGACTTCAATGTTTTACAGAGAATTATTGAAATCATTCTTTCTATTTACAAGACGGAATGAGATTGTGAAAGACCCAGCGTCATGTGAAAATGGGCCACAGGCCATATGCGACAATCGTAGCTCCATTCCAGCCTGCTCAACAGCGCTGTCTGGTCAGAGAATACTTAATGAGACCACAAGTCCTTGCGATATTTTATGGTGGACAGTGGTAGCTTCTCACCAGACGGCGCTATTGCGCAACGCTGGCCGCAAGCACCTAAAGACATATTTGTCCATGACAAGGCGGGTAAATGCGAGTAAAAGTATTAAACACAATAATTAAATCTTTTTGCACGCTTTGATTATTTATGGACGTATATTGTTTACTTTTATTTCAGAATCATGTGATAAGCCGAATTTCTATTCAAAAAGATATTTCTTGTTTGTCATTTGACAATATCGCGCTGAATATAATGCTAGAAAACATTATTTTGTAGCCTGATACATTTACCAACCACTCGAGTAAACAACGTTTAATTAAGTCGTAACAAAACGTATTAACATGAACGATGATTTCTTAACAAACTTTCACAAATGTCTACCAAATATATTGATTGGATTCTTATTTTATTAAGTTAAATTGTTGCAAAGGCCTTTTAAATGTGAGATGGTCGAAATCAATAGGCGCAGAAGTTGCACTCCATTATTCGTACTTAGGCGCAGAAGTTGCACTCCATTATTCGTATTTTTGCGCAGAAGTTGCGCTCCTCCGTTATTCGTACTCTAGTTCAGCTGTTAGAGCGCTGGTCTACAAATCCGCGGATTGTTCGATCTCCGACCCGGCCACATAACACACACATTCATTGGTAAAATTAAAAGAAACTTTGAAGATCTTGAGAAGGTGATTTTTTAATAAGAAAACAAATGTTCATTGAAATCGTTATAAAAATGTAACAATCGAGCGATTTCGATCAACTCGGGCATTAACATTGTACAATCTCTGTTACCACTGCGAGATATGCTAGGCATAAAAGGCGTCACATCACCAGTTTTCAACTAGGTCAAAATTATTAAAGATTACAGCTAGTCTGCTGTGTCATTCCTCTAACTCTAAGATCGCTTGACGGGAAGTTACAGCCGCTTAAACTGGATCAGAAATTGTACATTTAAAGTGCGTGTAGACAATTCCCATTCTAACAGCGCCACATTTAGGTATACTGTTAATCAGACGATGGTTACATGCCTAAAATATGCATATGATCACAAGTTTGTCACATGGTTCTCATTTAAAAAGGTGTGTGTTATGTTAAATCAAGTATATACGATATTAATCATAGTTTTTTTTAAAACAGATCTAACGATGTGTAATAAACGACTAGAATAAAATCAATACATTCAAATATTTTGTTACTTATAATTTCATATTTATAAACTGTGATTTGAATGTGTGGAAAGAAAACTGCGTCTTAATGAAATATTAACATACCATATACACTGTATATCGATGGATTGAAAATAATTTCATAAAGAGCTCTGCGGAGAGCATAAAATTTGATCTTGCGTAAAACAAGTGTTATTTACGAACACTATTGTTTGGCTTGAATAGACGTGCAGTATGGTAACAAACATTTCATGCGGGTATTATGCGACTAAAAGTGAAATGCACAACAATTAAACATTTTTTTCAGTTGTTGATATTTTTGCACGTATATTGTCTATCTTTATTGCAGTATCAGGTGATAATCCGAATGTTTATTCAAGAAAATATTTCTTGTTTTTCACATAGGCGCTCGATGGCAATCTTTTATTTATTTATTTATTTATGTTTTTTAAATATGTTTTAAGTTACCCGTTTTTTATTAAAATGCATACACATACTAAATCGATAAAAATCTTCCGACAAAACGTCTTCTTAAAAAAAAGAAAGTTCGACTATGTACATAGATATTGACAAGGTAAGACACTCGTCATTTTCTCAACTAACGGAAGTGCGTCCTTACCCATAATTACATCGCTGTCACCCCGCTCGCTTATTGAAATGCGAGCACAGGCCGGGAACCTCGCTCTTTCTCTATCTACTTTCAGTTTCAACAAAAACATCCATAGACGATGTGATAAATCCCCGTAACTATTGTTTCACTCACTAAATGAGGTAATCAACAAAATATGTCGTAAATTGCATATGCATGAATCATTCCTTACCAATTTTTTGTTTAACTTGATTTCGTCTGCCATGGTGATTTCCAGAAAAAAAATCAGCGCGTCAAAAATTAAATCTGGCGCCCATAGTGTGTATAGCCTGTTGTTGTAGAGAAAGAGCGAGGCTCCCGGTTAAACATTTGGTAAGGAATGACGTACTAAAATTGAAGACTTCAAAAAGCAAATGTATATGTTCTCATTTCTAAAACATAAATATTATATAGCGCCGTCCACTACAACAATTCTCTTGAGTCTGCCTCAAAATGTACATACTTATTTGTATCAGAATAGAAAGTAGGCATAGAAAAGAGTTCAATACACTGTCTAGTGAGCCACATGAATCTACAAAATGTGTAGGTTGGTCGGGGTGGAAGTCATTATCAATAATTAACCCCTTTATGCCTAGCGTCTAGAAAAAAGGCCTTGGCAAACAGCGTAGACCCAGATGAGACGCCGCATGATGCGGCGTCTCATCTGGGTCTGCGCTGTTTGCTTAAAGGAATTTCTGTAAGAAATATTCTAAATATAGAAATAAATATACTATACATCCCTAATTTTGGAAATAAATTGATCCAATTTAAAAGGATGGGAAAGTCCATTAGGCATAAATGGGTTAACTGGATGAATGGTTTAATTGATGAAAATGTGAGTGAATGAGGGCATGAAGGCATTAATGCATGGACGAATGAAAAAGAATGAAAGAAAGAATGAAAGAAAGAATGAATGAATTACGGACGGAATTAATAATAAATTAATGTACAAATATATGAATAAATGATTGAATAAATAATCATTGCATAAATAAATTAATGAATGAATAAATAAATTATTTAATTAATTAATTATCATTAATATTTAAGTTATTTACCAATCAATAAATCGGTCTATCAAATTAGTGAATAAATGAATTTATAAATAACAAAATGATTAAATGTATGAATCTTGATTATATTCTAGTTTTTATTCCGCCTTTGTTATATCCGTTAAAAAAACTATGATTAAGGTCGTATATACCTACTCGATTTAACAGAACACACAACTTTTTAAATGTGAAACATGTTACGAACTTGTGATCACACGCATATTTAAGGAATGTTTCCATCGTTGAAATTTACTCTATACGCAAATGTGGCGCTGTTGGGACTTTCAAAGTACAATTTCTGATCCAGTTTTAACTTCCCGTCAAACGATCTTAGAGTTAGAGGAATGTCACAGCAGACTATCTGTAACTTTGAATAATTTTGACCTAGTTGAAAACTGATTATGTGACGCCTTTTATGCCTAGCATATTTCGCAGTGATTGTACAATGTTAATGCCCGAGTTTATCGAAATCGCTCGATTGTTACATTTTTATAACGATATCAATGAACATGTGTTTTCGAATCCATGATAATAACCTTCTTCCAATGGATGAAAACATTTCTTCATGTCACGAGCAAAATTTCCGTTGTTAAATTACCGATAACAGCTAAAGGAAAAGAGGGAATATTAATGCGTATACATGTAGTTGATCTTCAATAGAAGCAATTTGTGTAAAGTCTATAAACGTGCCAGATATCTTAAATTACCCGATGTCAATAATTTTAATATACCTCAATATACTGCCCGAGTCAACATGAGTGATCAGATGTAACACTCGAAATGATGACGTAACGTTATCTCACAAAATGGTTCTAATTTATAGGCACTTCTAATATGCGGCGTTTATAGGGAAAATAATAAACGTTACGAAAATGCAAAAACAGATTATTTTATAGCTTAAGAAAATGAAAGAGATGAGACCAGGTGTTGGGAATGGTGCGAGGAAACCGAACCATACTTACAAATCCGAACAGCAAAAATGTAAAAAAAAAATAATATAAAAAATTGAAAAACATTCTCGCAAGAATTTATTATTATTACTTCTATCATTGATGCGTTTCGAGCACAATTGAATGTATGCGAATCAGACGTTTTTTTTTATTCTGTTCATATTTGTTCATCCAATTTTCCACGAACGATCAAAAGTTTTTCGCGTAATTGCTCAAACGAAAATAAAACGAAAACTTACAGTCGTTTGTTTACATTTCGTTTATACTGCACGAATTGTCCGGTTCACTATCTAGCTAACAATCGTTAAACAACTATCGTGAAGATTTCATTTACTGAAGGTATAATATTAATGCGACATTAACTTATCAATATAACATACCTTTTTTCTTGAATTGCCTTTACTTAAGCAGAACACGTCGTTTGACAGGACATTAAACAAACGTTGTAACTTGTCAGTTTAGTATAATCGAAACTTTCTTTTAATAATGCGTAAAAACTTATTTTAAAAACAAGACCATGCGTTCGTTCATACATAATGGTAAATAATTTGTTCACATTTCGTCGTCCCATTTGTGCGATATTATGAGGTAGGAGACGATGAAATGTTGATGTGATCAATCTTGGATTTCCATTTAAATTTCATCCACGAGCGATCTGATATTCATAAGATTGGTGCTCATTCAAAGCTAAACAACTGTTCGTCATTCGTTGGACCAATCACACAGCGCCTAACAACTGTTCGTCATTCGTTGGACCAATCACACAGCGCCTAACAACTGTTCGTCATTCGTTGGACCAATCACACAGCGCCTAACAACTGTTCGTCATTCGTTGGACCAATCACACAGCGCCTAACAACTGTTCGTCATTCGTTGGACCAATCACACAGCGCCTAACAACTGTTCGTCATTCGTTGGACCAATCACACAGCGCCTAACAACTGTTCGTCATTCGTTGGACCAATCACACAGCGCCTAACAACTGTTCGTCATTCGTTGGACCAATCACACAGCGCCTAACAACTGTTCGTCATTCGTTGGACCAATCACACAGCGCCTAACAACTGTTCGTCATTCGTTGGACCAATCACACAGCGCCTAACAACTGTTCGTCATTCGTTGGACCAATCACACAGCGCCTAACAACTGTTCGTCATTCGTTGGACCAATCACACAGCGCCTAACAACTGTTCGTCATTCGTTGGACCAATCACACAGCGCCTAACAACTGTTCGTCATTCGTTGGACCAATCACACAGCGCCTAACAACTGTTCGTCATTCGTTGGACCAATCACACAGCGCCTAACAACTGTTCGTCATTCGTTGGACCAATCACACAGCGCCTAACAACTGTTCGTCATTCGTTGGACCAATCACACAGCGCCTAACAACTGTTCGTCATTCGTTGGACCAATCACACAGCGCCTAACAACTGTTCGTCATTCGTTGGACCAATCACACAGCGCCTAACAACTGTTCGTCATTCGTTGGACCAATCACACAGCGCCTAACAACTGTTCGTCATTCGTTGGACCAATCACACAGCGCCTAACAACTGTTCGTCATTCGTTGGACCAATCACACAGCGCCTAACAACTGTTCGTCATTCGTTGGACCAATCACACAGCGCCTAACAACTGTTCGTCATTCGTTGGACCAATCACACAGCGCCTAACAACTGTTCGTCATTCGTTGGACCAATCACACAGCGCCTAACAACTGTTCGTCATTCGTTGGACCAATCACACAGCGCCTAACAACTGTTCGTCATTCGTTGGACCAATCACACAGCGCCTAACAACTGTTCGTCATTCGTTGGACCAATCACACAGCGCCTAACAACTGTTCGTCATTCGTTGGACCAATCACACAGCGCCTAGCAACTGTTCGTCATTCGTTGGACCAATCACACAGCGCCTAACAACTGTTCGTCATTCGTTGGACCAATCACACAGCGCCTAACAACTGTTCGTCATTCGTTGGACCAATCACACAGCGCCTAACAACTGTTCGTCATTCGTTGGACCAATCACACAGCGCCTAACAACTGTTCGTCATTCGTTGGACCAATCACACAGCGCCTAACAACTGTTCGTCATTCGTTGGACCAATCACACAGCGCCTAACAACTGTTCGTCATTCGTTGGACCAATCACACAGCGCCTAACAACTGTTCGTCATTCGTTGGACCAATCACACAGCGCCTAACAACTGTTCGTCATTCGTTGGACCAATCACACAGCGCCTAACAACTGTTCGTCATTCGTTGGACCAATCACACAGCGCCTAACAACTGTTCGTCATTCGTTGGACCAATCACACAGCGCCTAACAACTGTTCGTCATTCGTTGGACCAATCACACAGCGCCTAATTATTTAAAAGTGTTGATGCTTACGCATCTTATTGCCATTAATAAAGTCGATAAATTAAATCTTATTAAAATTGTCGCAAATTTTAAACAAATAGTATTTATGGTTGCAATTAAATCAAATACTACATTCGGGTAAAAATATTTTTCAAACAATGTATCCGAACACAAAACAACACTTAGATTCTTGACAAAAGTTTACGGTCTTAAGTTGTGCGATCAAGACACAACAAGCCGCGTGATCTCTTTATTTTTACTTTGCAGGCTATAAATAACTAACAATCGATACTCTTAATATTTACGCTCCATCAGTCCATGCAGGATTAATTGTGTTAAAGTAACATTACTATTGAAAATCAACGAAAATTTCGTACAATTGTTCGTAAAATAAACTTAACCAATTAAAAATCAGTGTTCCTTATGGCAATTGCCGAAATTTCAATGTCAGATGTGGTCTGATAAAATAGATGTTTGTAGATACAAAATGCTCGTTTTTAAGGTTGTTTTGCATATCTATTCATACGACACATAAACACTAAAATGGTGTTCGTGTATCGTATGAATAGATATATTCGCGGGAATTAATTGTGGCCACAAATAAATAAAAACGAGCATTTTGTATCTACAAAAATCTATGTAATCATACCACATCTAGCGTTGAAATTTTTGCTATTGCTATAAGGAACACTGATTGTTAAGGTGTTAACTTTATTTTACGAAATACTTAACGAAATTTTCGTTGATTTTGAGCGTTATAGTGACTTTAAACATAAAACGTGAATGTCTATTATTGCATTAGCATCACTGAAGGGTTCATACAAAAACCTAAACAAATATTCCATTGTAGAATCATAGGGTTAAAACAAATCAAATAGCAATAATTTGAATTCGATGTTTACAAATTACATAGAAGATATTAAATTGCAGGTAGACAGATGTGTCTTTTTCGAAGTCCGCTCCGATGAGATTTCCTTTTAATCAACATTTTGATCATCAGGGAACTTTGCACGTGTACACTTTTCAGAGCATTTTGTAAAGCTCGAAACATGTGAAATAATTTTCTTTTAAAATTAGTAAATAATGAGTTTGGCACAACAAATTGTGACGTTAAAATCCCGATTTTGAACTCTATTGGTTTAGTAAAATTAGGGTAACGATGCAGAAATGTACATCCAAAGTTAGCCAAGTATGTGTCGGCACGTTCCATGTGCTTGACATTGTTCACTAGGATGTAAATTCGAAGGGTCATTGACTGTTAGCCTTACATTATAAAGTGTCATAAGGAAATTTGTCACAGTCAAATTCAAATTTACATTGCCAGCCACCAAACCAGCTTATATTACATGCGTTGTATTGTATTGATTTATTATTTGTTTCGTGTATTTTTTAAGTGTATATGTTCATAAAATGGTAAATGTTTATATTGAATACTGAGAGTGTGAAAGTTTCGAAATATGTTATGTATTGTTTTAATTATATTTTATTAAACTTATTGTTAACAAATATGTATGTGTGTTAAATAAACAAATTTGGAATTATTGTTTTGAAAGCAATATTTAATAATCAAATTTTACAGAGGTCTCATGCGTATGTGTAAAAATACACCATCTTATAATGTATTTATTGTACAGTTATAGCAGGATTTGGTCTCATTAGAAATGCGAAAAGAAATTAATGCATCGTTTACTTTTACATAAAAAAAGCTGTTTACGCTCATGTTAACGTAACAGGCACTCAGTTAATAATACCCATCTTATTATTGTCTTTAAACCACGAACACTCAACTAAAATAATGTATATGATTCCACGTAAAAATTGCACATTTGCTACTGGTCAATTTTTATTTCTTAGGTCAAAATATATTGATTCAAATCCGTTTGTGATATATATGATTTAATACGTATTGGGAAATATTGTAAATTCACGAGTTAGACGAGTCGCAAATAGGTTTTCGTAAAGGTTATACTACAATTGATAACATATTCGTATTACAAAGCATAGTTCAAAAATATATAACTAAACCAGGCGGAAGGTTTTATGTCTTATACGTTGATTTTCAAAAGGCCTTTGATGGGATATTCACTATAAACTATTTGATATAATGCAGAAAATAGGTTAAAAAGAAAAACTATATAAGGTCCTTAACTCTATGTACTCAAACTTGCGGAGTCGCTTGCGTGTCATAAATAACTATGTTTCTACTGAATTAAAGTGTATCATTGGTACAAGGCAAGGGGACGTTACTAGCACGATCATTGTTAATATATTCATAAATGACCGGGGCAGTCAAGGAATTTTCATAACTGAAGATATTCAAAAAGTACACTGTATATTATTTGCGGATGATGTTGAGAGTTGCGCTGAAACCGCTATTAAACTACAGCGTCAATTGAATAGTTTTTTTGCTTAATAAGCGGCATGACTGTAAATGAAAAAAAACACACGAAATTATTGTGTTCAGAAATGGAGGCCCATTGCGATCATATGACAATTGGTTCTATGATGGAAATCATGTAAATGTTTCATCAGTGTACAAATACATGGGTTTACTTTTTTGTTTTCTAAATTTAGGCTCAACGTTAGTAGGCAATGCAAGCAAAAACAAGATATGTGTCAGAAACACTATGTCCCCTTTTGCGCCGCTTTGAAACTATATATTTTACCTTTGACCTTGAAGGATGACCTTGACCTTTCACCACTTAAAATATGCAGCTCAATGAGATTCACATGCATGCCAAATATCAAGTTGCTATCTTCAATATTGCAAAAGTTATTGAAAATATTAAAGTTGGCGCAAACAAACACACAAACAAACAAACACACAAACAGACAGGGCAAAAACAATAAGTGGGGAGACATAAAAATACATGATTGCGATAAAAAGCTACCAAGTCTATTTCCGAAAAAGTGACCTTAAAGCGTTTTTAAACGTTTTTCACCTAACGGTAAAGCAAATCTTTACATACGGGGCCGAAATTTAGAGAAATACCTTTTCTGAAAATATAGAACAATTCCAGGCTCAATTTTGCAAATATTTTATTGATATGAATAGGTAAGCAAACAATTGTATGGCTCTAGGGGTGGTCGGTAGATAAGAATTATGTGTAGACTATCATCTTAAGTCTGTTAAAGTCTGGTGTTAACTTATTCACATGCAATTTCATAGATATCCCAAAAACTGTTATATATATGTTGAAATGCCAGGATGAAATCGGGAAGACCAATTGAGCTACTTCTGTTAAAAATCTGTTATTTAATTACGGTTTTGGTCATATCTGGGTTTATCAGGATGTTGGTAATGTTGATGTATTTTTATGCTCCCCCAAAAATTTTGAGGGGAGCATATAGTCGCCGCTTTGTCTGTCCGTGCGTCCGTCCGTGCACAATTTTTGTCCGGGCTATTTCTCAGCAATTAATGACCGGAATTCAATTAAACTTTTTGTGAAACTTCACTACCAATAGGAGATGTGCATATTATCAACCAGTTCTGGTCGGACGATTTTTCACAGAGTTATGGCACTTTGAAATTTTCCATTAACTGTACATATAGTGCAATTCTTGACCGGGCTATTTCTCAGCAATTAATGACCGGAATTCAATATAACTTAATGGAAAGCTTCACTACCAAAAGGAGATGTGCATTTTATCAGCCATTTCTGGTCGGATGATTTTTCACAGAGTTATGACCCTTTGAAATTTTCCATTAAATGTACATATGGTGCAATTCTTGTCCGGGCTATTTCTCAGCAACTAATGACTGGAATTCAATGAAACTTTATGGGAAGCTTCACTACCAAGAGGAGATGTGCATATTATCAGCCGGTTATGGTCGGATGATTTTTCACAGAGTTATGGCCCTTTGAAATTTTCCATTGTACATATAGTGTAATTCTTGTCCGAGCTATTTCTCAGCAACCTATTACGGGAATTCAATGAAAATTTATGGAAAGCTTCACTACCAACAGGAGATGTGCATATTATCAGCCGGCTATGGTCGGATGATTTTTCACAGAGTTATGGCCCTTTGAAATTTTCTATAAACTGTACATATAGTGCAATTCTTGTCCGGGCTATTTCTCCCCAACCACTGACTGGAATTCAATGAAGCTTTATGGGAAGCTTAACTACCTTGAGGAGATGCGCATGTTATTTGTGGGTTCTGGTTAGAAGATTAATATGGAGAGTTATGGCCCTTTGAAATTTTTAAGTTGCTAAACCTTCCATCGTATTATTTTGTCCAAGGTTATGCCCCTCAAGACGTTTCCTTTAATCTGAATATATAGTGCAATATTGTGACAAAAAAAACTTTGGGGAGCATCACCCGTCTCCGACGGTTTCTTGTTACATCTTGTTAAAGATCGCCTTATTTGTTGTTACACGCAAAAATGGTCAGGGAGTTTATTCGACTCGTCTAGATGTGAAACATATAGAATGTATAAATCATTGCTTGAACTAGAAAAATGTATTTCGCTAAAAAATACCATTCTACTACAAAAAAGCACTGTACAGTTGATGTGTTTCAACCAAAGGTTTCTTATTGAAACTGGACGAAAATTGGTATAGATCTTAGATATTGTATGCATTGTCTAAATGTTAAACAAACTTGTGTCATGAAAACGAACTTAATGTATTTTTTCATTGTGTTAAATTTTACGAAGAACATAACATGCAACTTTTGTCTTGGTAAAGAGGAAACAGAGAAGAAATCGATTTTATTAATCGATTATTCGTAAAAACGAAAAATGATCTAAAATTGAAGAAATAGCATTATTCGTATATTTCTTAATGCGCAGAGCACAAACATAAAACAATACACAGCTCATGTATGTATAATGTGACATGTCCGTATATTTTATTTCCGGCCTTAAATTACAAAATAAATTGTAATGTCTTGTCTTGTTTAAATCCAACTTTATCAATTTAAAGGGGCCTTTTCACGTTTGGGTAAATTGACAAAATTTAAAAAGAGTTGTTCCAGATTCATAATTTTTTTTAATTTATTTATGATCTTTGTGAGGAAACAGTTTAACTGAACATTGACCATTCTCTAAAATAGCCATTATATGCATCTTTTGACGATTAAAAAACCCGAAAATTATAAAGCGTTGCAACGCGAAAATAATTAATAATGTGGAGAGTTCTGGGTTTTTTTGTTGTCGTTATATTTTGTGATTCTACTAGGATTGGTTATATGAAGTATAATATACACCTGTAAATGTATCCGGAAGGATGGCCGAGTGGTCTAAGTGGGAGACTTTCTACTCCAGGACTCCATGGGTCAGTGGTTCGAGCCCTGCTGAGGGTTACCTTTTTTCTTTTTTTAATTTTATTCTTGCTTTTTTACTGGAGCTTTTTATATCCAATGTTAACATTTATCAATATAAAGAATTTAATGACAAACTTCAAAACATGCCAAAATCTGTGAAAAGGCCCCTTTAAGAGAAACATAAAGTACAGATTTCGCAAACAAGTATCCTAACATACACATTTTTCTCAAAGATAATTATTAGACAAATGCATTTAAGAAAGGCAAACAGATATGTGATATGACATAAAAAACGACAATTTTTAAAGTTCACAGGCTTTTTTGCCGCTACATTTAAGTTTTGAGTTTCCCGCTTTCGCCCAACTATCCCACAGTAGTCTCCAATCCCAAAACATAACATGAATTTTTGAGGGATCATCCATTAAATCCCTGCTGAGAACATAATCTCAAAACAAGTTTCTTCACCTTCTTTACTTTCTTCCAATTAATAAAGAGCATGTGTTTCGAGAACACATGTAATTAATACATGTATAATGTACCTCAGCCACAAACGGAGCCAGGTAAAATCTACATCTTATTAGGCGTTTATTGGATGCTTTTTTATGTTGGTCACGAGTTATACCTGGTAGCTCGAATTTAAAAAAATACCTTTATGTCATATCTTTATTATGTATGCATGTATTTATTGTTTCATTTGCTAATGATATTTAACGAGATAAAGTGCGTGTCATAGACTTACACTTGATTATATACCGAGTAATAATATTTTTCCAATTAATATATATTCGGTGTGGTCGTGATGATGTCGATTAAGACAGAGTTGTTTACGTTGAACAATTACTGATGATAACAAGATGACTGCAAAACCGGTTATATTGTTATTTAGATGGGCATCTCAATGGACTCGCAACAAATTTATCTTATTTCATTTCAATGATACTTTTTTATGTAGTTGTAGTATTGTGATGTGTATGCTGGAAAAAGGAATCAAGTAACTGAGATGAAACCTCACCTTGCAGATATGATGATCACTAACAAACCTTTAGTTTAGCCAACCCTGATCGCGTAGAGGCAAAACGAGTTTAAACCATACATATTGCATGGACACTTATAACACTAATGTATTCTTTCCTCGTTACAGGTGGCAAAATGTGCTTACTGCGTTTCACTTTTGGCGATATTCTGGCTCACAGAGGCGCTTCCTATTGCTGTGACGTCACTGATTCCTGTGTTCCTCTTCCCGATCGTCGGAGTGCTTTCGGTCAAAGAAACCGCACAAGAATACATGAATGTAAACATTCTATTCACCTCCACCTCATCACTTTAGTTACACATGTAAAGTTAAACAGTTACGAAAAGCATCAAATAACAATTTGTCTTGCGTTTGCTGTTGTTATTGAATTCAATAAAAATAAAATTGAGTCGTGTTCTTAGAAAACAGGGCATAATGCATGTGCGTAAAGTGTCGTCCCAGATTAGCCTGTGCAGTCCATACAGGCTAATTAGGGACGGCACTTTCCGCTTTTATGGTATTTTTAGTTTCAAGTTAGTCCCTCCTTATCGAAAATCAAGTTTATGCGGAAAGTGTCGTCCCTGATTAGCCTGTGCGGACTGCACAGGCTAATCTAGGACGACACTTTACGCACATGCATTATGCCCAGTTTTCTAAAAACGCGACTCAATTGGTAAACAAAAGCGACAAACATGTTATCACAACGTCCTGTTTCAGGACACCAATATGTTGTTTGTCGGCGGTCTGATTGTCGCAGCCGCTGTCGAGCACTGGAACATCCACACGAGAATCGCGCTCCGGGTCCTCGTGTTCGTAGGAGCGGACACAAAGTGGTAAATTGAGCGTTTTCATAAAAAAAAACTGTTAATTGTTCTATATAAGAGTCGCACAATGGTCGTGGGGTACATTAACCAAATGTTAAATGTGGACGTTTTACTCATGGCCGTCACGACTGAATAGATGTCACTTTAAAACAAGGTGCAAAATCAACGGGGTTTTTAAAGTAACATTACTATTCAAAATCAACGAAAATTTCGTACAATTGTTCGTAAAATAAACTTAACCAATTAAAAATCAGTGTTCCTTATGGCAATTGCCGAAATTTCAATGTCAGATGTGGTCTGATAAAATAGATGTTTGTAGATACAAAATGCTCGTTTTTAAGGTTGTTTTGCATATCTATTCATACGACACATGAACACTAAAATGGTGTTCGTGTATCGTATGAATAGATATATTCGCGGGAATTAATTGTGGCCACAAATAAATAAAAACGAGCATTTTGTATCTACAAAAATCTATGTAATCATACCACATCTAGCGTTGAAATTTTGGCTATTGCTATAAGGAACACTGATTGTTAAGGTGTTAACTTTATTTTACGAAATACTTAACGAAATTTTCGTTGATTTTGAGCGTTATAGTGACTTTAAGAATTTACACATGGGCCGGTCAAAATGTAAACAAACCGTTAAGAACTTTATTTTTGCAAATGTCTCAAGTTATTGAAATACATTTGCAAAAATCTATCGTGCATAAAAGACAATTTTTCTTGCAGTTTGCGTCGACATTTTAAGGAATAAGAGTACATCATTGAATACGTCTGAAATCGGTGACAAAATGTAAAGTTGCGTTAATCGTAACCGTTTACCATGAATGCAGTAAAAATGGAATTTTTGAACAAGAACACATTCTTATTAAAAACAGTAATTCTGACGTATTTGGCATTGCCATAAGCAGAATATAAATCTGTCTGTTATGCACTAGTTGAAATTCTTAAGACTACTTATTGAAAAAAAAGTTATTTGAAATAAAGCACCACTTACCGTCGCGTTTAAATCCATTAAAGTTGAAAGGTAAGCCTGATCTGTCCCACGAGGTGCAACCGATTGACTCGTTTCCAGGATAATTGTAGGGTGGATGTTCTCTTCATGCTCTCTATGGGCGTAGATAATTCTACGGCTTTGTTTTTCAGGACAATTGTTGAGAGTATCACCCTCACGTAGTTCCTGCCAATGTGCATTATAAACTCCCCTCTTTCTGGATTATGGTCGGACGGGTACATCCGTTTGGTTCCTATCCATATTTATAGTTGAACTGACGCTCACCCCGTGGTTTATATACTCGTGGATGATTTAACAAATCTCGTTCATGATCATTGATCTACCAACGTGGTTAGTCAATGTGGATGATTTAATTGCACCCTTGCAGGATCATGGCCGGACTGATGCTACCATGCTACCAACGTGGTTTTTGTTAATGTGGATGTTTTAATTGCACTCTTGCAGGATCATGGCTGGACTGATGCTCCCCACGTGGTTCCTGTCCATGTGGATCAGCAACACGGCTACAACCGCAATGATGGTTCCCATCGCCAACGCCATCCTGCTACAGCTCAAGGAAACGGACGACATGTACAAGAACTGTAAGAAGTATTGCATTTGTAATAACGATGGGTACAATAACTATGGGTACACGAACCGTTATGAATATAGAAGAATTTGTAACTAAGATGGGTACATAAACTATTCTGACAATAGCATTGTAACTACTGGGGTACACGAGCTGTAAGGAAAATGGCAATTTTAACTCTTAGGGGTACACGGATTGCAAGGATAATTGGATTTATTACTACGTCTACGTTAGTTTTAGTTCGTTAATTTCTTAACAGTTAACGAACAGGTCTGTTTGACAATTAAGTGATGCTGTTGCTTTGGAAATCACATTTTTATTTACTGTTTATTTTCATATGGTAAGTATAAGCATTTGCATTTGCAGCGCACATAAATGACGGACTAGAACTGGACGAGATTCGGGTGAAAGATGAAAGTCATGTTAGAGACAAAGAAGTAGCTGTCGAAGACGGAAAAGCGCAGCACGAATCTCAAAAGGATGGTCCAGACTTCGACAATATTCCGTAAGATCAATAGTCTTTCAAGAAGTTTGTTATTTGTTGCCATTAAAGGTTCGAATCCTGCCGACATCGCATACTCTTTGCGACGCGTTTTATTTCTTTTCCAAACTAATTTGATTTAATATAGCATATAAGCTATTTTTATTGTTACATATGTTGAAAATTGTATGCACATCCTTCAATTTTAAAATTAAAACAACGTTATGGCTAAATTGGGTAATTTACTGCTGAAAATACGAATGATGCATGTTGCATTTATATTTTTATTTTAAAAAGTAAACGGTAAATCTGTCTATTTCTTGGTATTTTTGCTGTATATAGTGTTTCTATAAAAAAAATAGTTTAAAATATAACTTAAATGATACTATTTTGAATTTTATGACACTTTGTTTTTAACCGACCCAATTTTTACTTGGCTGAAATCACTTACATTTCATGGCGCTATTCCATAGATAAAGATTTGTAAAAAATAAATGTCTGTAAAAGAATACTTATTTCATCTTGTTTAAATTTTAAACACCTTTACTGCATCTGTACACACCAACTGCATGCCCATATTTGGAAATTTGAATGAATAATGGAACTTTTATATACCCCAGGGGTGAAAATAAACTGGACAAAAGCCGAGCGTGAGGGTGGTTTTGAAAAAATCGGTATATTTTTTTTTTAAAGCATGGAACGCCTACCTACAAATTTGCATGTAGTTCAGTGAAATGATGCTGATTAGGAAAATAATTAATTGAATCATATTTGGATATGTGCCAATTAGGCGTGCGCTACCTTAAAGTGAATGTAACATGGTCATTAATGGAAGTGTAAATATAATTTAATGGACCATTTCGAGGTTGTGACCATAATATTGATCGGATTTTACCGTATTTACGAAAAACATCATCTTTGTGTTCAAAGTCACATTTAGCCCCCAATAATTATACTACAGGTAATATTCATCTTAATGGTTCTGTATCTGTGATGGTGATTTACCATCATGACCTTCTCATTCGAAAATAACACTAAAATTAGTATTGTGGATCTCTATTTATTCCAGAAAGTGTACTTTCTTGTTCACAAAATTTAAAATGATTTTTAAAATTGTCTACATACCGTGAGAAATGTAATCAATGGCATTACCATCCTCTTTGGAGACTAATATCATAAATTTCCTATTCAGATGTACATGACTTAACACATGATTAACAATTATTATGCATATTTTAATTATTCTAAATAATTTAATGCGCATACCATATTTTTCATGCTAAGCCAACTTTTGAAAACAACGGGTCCCTAAAGTTTTGGATTGTATTTAACTTCTACAGCAAAGTTTCGGTACAGTTTACTCGAACATTTCCAATTGTCATTTAACATAAAAGAGAGTATCGTAACTCGGCTACTTAATATTACAATTGAGTGTAAATTGCATTGGGAATGATCGCTCTTCAATTACATGCAGAAATATATCGGGTTTGCACACAAAAAAAACACAAATACGTAATGTGCTTACAGTTCTTTTGGTATATTTAAAGTGCTGAATATTTGCGTGTATTGTCTTTTTCCTCACTACTACCTTTATGTGATTAGTTTAATACTATGTGCTTGCAGCTAGTTTCATATTGCTTGAATGCTCATGCATTCTTAACATGTACAATATGCCTATTTATCTAAGGCTCAACAAATAAAACATAATCTGATTTTTTTTTCTATAACCGTCCACTATTGACAAACATTGTAGAAAACTATACCAAATAAGTTCTCTCTTTTCAAATACATTCGAACATATATCGAGTTCGAAAAATAAAAGCGCTAAATCATGTAAAACGCTTTGCGCGCCTGTGGTTCCATACCGCTCGATTTTCAAATACATTCAAAATTATATCGGGTTCGTAGAAAAGCGCCAAATCGATTAATTACGCTTCGATATTATGGAATCGCTTCTAATAAGTCACGCATATCTCGCAGGTGAATTCACGCTCATTACACCGACAACAATAAACACCAATTTATTTCCATACCCCTAAGCGAATATATTCATAACAGACACCAGGTGAAAACCACCTTACACATGGACTATCGACTTGACCTCAACTTGACCCGCTCCTAACAAAATGGCCGCGACACTATCGACTTGACCCGCACCTCAGAGCACCTCAGCACCTCAGAGCACCACCGGCACCACAGGCACCACACCGCACCAAATGGCACCTAACAAAATGGCGCTGAAATTCTTCATTCCTATCAACTATCGATATGCAATTTTGGGCTGACTTGCTGTTCACAATTATGCCTCGCCCACTATTACGTAATATACTGAGTAAACGAATGCATAATAAGCGACAGCTTTATTTAGCTACTGCAAGTAAGTGATACTTTTGCATCGCTACACCTGCATTGTTCCCGGATATTATAACCCATTTAGTTGAACACCACAATTCACTGTGTCTAAAATACAGAGAATATGAACTTGACAGTACAACTGGAGCATTTGGTTTTCGGACAAAGGCATATCCGACCATAATTCCGGATGGCGGAGAAATCTTTGTCACCGGCGACAACAAAGTTGGTATATTAAGAGAGCAAAATCTGATAAAAAGACGAAAATAAACACTCCAATTAAAAGTGATTCGTTTATACCACACACAGCATGTACTGATAAGGAAAACACACATATCAGTTTAGAAATGTACCTTCAAAAAATGGAAATGGAGCGCATTGAAGATGAGGACGACGACAATTTAGGACTTTTCTAGATTAATTGAATGTATGCCCGAAGTTTTACCAAACTTGAAAGAAAGTGGCCAATTGAAAACGTTTGAAAAGTTTTGCGATTTGGTTGTTACTAAAACATTTCCATTGACTAATATCGGATATACACAATCTTTGGAAAACAGTTAGTCTATATGTCCACAGTTAAAATTACCAATTTTACAGTTCTGAGTAGCGAATAACGTCCACATCTCTTAATGCCATGTTTCATTGTCTGAGCAAAATTTTATTTCGTAGCCGTTATCATGACCATCTAAAAATTAGTCACGGCCGTCAGCATGAGGCGTTTTTCAAAACTCAGCGAATATACTCGTTGATAAAAATGTTGTTTGTTTATTTGGGATACTGTGATTTGGAATAACCGAAGAAAAATGATTTAAGATTTCAATAAAGTGTTTTTCATATTTATCTTTGGTCTAAATCATGTGAAATTGAAGTTTGACTGAGAGCGTGGTGAATTTTGTTTGATTTTTGACCACATTCTAACGGATTTCTTGAAAAGAAAGCAACAAGGAAGGTAGGGATTACGCTAACAAAGTCCTTCTTACTTAGGCTCTCAAAGAACACACTCAAACCTGATCAATCCAATACGTAAAATATAAAGAATAAGGAAATGCTTACACTCGGCTTTCCGACGACATGTATATACTATCTCAGCCGTCGCATGATCCACAGTCGTCGCTGGATGCGATTGAACGGTGTGTACTGTATACAATTGTACTTTAAGCGACAACGTCTATAACACGCCCCATGCTAATTTATAAAGATGTTCTTTTAGCGGTACCGGCCTGTATTTCGTCTCAGGTTAATATATACGCATGTACTTTAAGTGACAACGGCCTATATTTCGACTCATGCTAATATATATGAAAACACGTCCGGTTTATTTTTACAAACGCACTTTTAGGGACAACGTCATATTTTAGGCGCAATGCCTTTACAGTCTAATGTTCTAACCAGTTAATACATAAAAATGCACGTCTTGCAACAGCGTGTTTCATAACGACCCACACTTCTGTATATTCAAACGTACTTTCATCGACACCGTTTCATATTATCAATTCTAGTGTAAATGCAATCGGACATTTGATATATCATGCCCAATGCTAGTACTTGCAAATACACTTTCATTTAATATTTACAAAGCAATCCATTTACAAAGTCCAATTTTACGCCATATGCATATCTAAATACACACATTCGAATTCGGTTAATGTTTATCTATGCACTTTCCGTCAATACGTAAACCGAAATGCATATGTATCGAATGTTCTTTCAGCGACAACGTTCTGGACGGCAATGACAACTTGGCGTTCGCGCGCACGTGCAAGTGTCTCACGCTGTGCATCGCGTACGCCTCCAACTGTGGTGGCATCGGCAGCCTCACTGGGACTGCTCCCAACCTCGTTATGAAAGGACGCTAGATCTGTAAGTGTATCGTCTCATCAATATTATGAGCTTTTGTGATATCGTTTTGTTATTTGCAACGCGTCGTCCGCGTTGCTACTACTACTACTACTGCCTACTACTACTACTACTCCTCCTCCTACTACTACTACTACTACTGCTACTACTACTACTTACTACTACTACTACTACTACTACTACTACTCCTACTACTACACTACTACTATACTACTAACTACTACTACTACTACTACTACTACTACTACTACTACTACTACTACTACTACTACTACTACTACTACTACTACTACTACTACTACTACTACTACTACTACTACTACTACTACTACTACTACTACTACTACTACTACTACTACTACTACTACTACTACTACTACTACTACTACTACTACTACTACTACTACTACTACTACTACTACTACTACTACTACTACTACTACTACTACTACTACTACTACTACTACTACTACTACTACTACTACTACTACTACTACTACTACTACTACTACTACTACTACTACTACTACTACTACTACTACTACTACTACTACTACTACTACTACTACTACTACTACTACTACTACTACTACTACTACTACTACTACTACTACTACTACTACTACTACTACTACTACTACTACTACTACTACTACTACTACTACTACTACTACTACTACTACTACTACTACTACTACTACTACTACTACTATTACTACTACTATTACTACTACTACTACTACTACTACTACTACTACCTACTACTACTACTACTACTACTACTACTACTACTACTACTACTACTAATACTACTACTACTACTACTACTACTACTTCTACTACTACTACTACTACTACTACTACTACTACTACTACTACTACTACTACTACTACTACTACTACTACTACCACTACTTCTACTACTACTACTACTACTACTACTACTACTACTACTACTACTACTACTGCTACTACTACTACTACTACAACTACTACTACTACTACTACTACTACTACTACTACTACTACTACTAGTGTAATGCCCCAGCATAATCGTGGTATAAAGTTTAAATATGTAATGTTACACTTACCTGTTAAAACATGTTAAGTCGTACCTATATGGTGCTCCTGATTTGCCACGACAGGCCATATCTGTTCATGAACGCCAGGATGGCCTGTCGCTCCAATTCCCATTCAGAACATTTTGATATGTATCCATGTTGTTTACATTTTACATGACAAAACATGTTTCTACACTGTCCTTGACCCGTTCTGAGGGAAAGTAACCAGTCTATTTTTGTATTGACACAGTCTTTTGTTGTTAATAATCCTCATGAAGAAATAATTGTTTAATCACAATGTATATAATCCATAGTTTTGTAAGTATTTATACACTTCTTATACGTAAAATTCCATTCTTAGCAGGAATATGCAACTAGTCGTTTGTTTGATGATGTCATAATAGGCCGTGACGTATTATTTTCGGCACATTTAGTGCTTTTTCTCTGTATTTTCGGCCACGGCCACGGCCGTCGGCAACTTGTTTCGGCCATCGTCCACCGGCCTCGGCCTTCGGCCACCCTTGAGTATATAAGTAAGGCTCTTTTTCGGCCAAGGAACATTCAAAATTTTAAAACTGACGAAACATCATTGACGTATATTAATAAGCGGATTTCTGATAAGATGGTTGGCATTAAAAGTTTTATTAAATTTACTTTAACAATTGAGCTTTAAAACAACACGGATATTTCTTTAACTCGAAGTTTGCTTAGTAAAGTGAAGAGACTTTCATTTTCAAAGACTTAACTATTATTTATATTCATGATTTATACGCTGATTTATCAACCATGATGCCTCTTGTTGAAATATTAATTTTCACGTAGATTAAATAAAACTAATGCTCATCGCTCAGCGGTTATTTCATTGATATCTTGTTAAACTTCTGTTCGGTAAAATGTTAGATGTTAAACAAAAACTGTTAAACATTACCGCCTTTCGTCTTCTTGGATAAAAGACCTGAGTCGTAACATAATTTTGGCGTTGTCGGCAGGATCTGTTTTCATAACAGATCCAGTGATAGCACTTATATTTCCGAAGAGACTTTTGTTTTCGCGATTTTGAACACATTCGGTATTATATAACGATACTATGGCAACTTTGCAACAAGTCGATAGTGAGGGGGTCATCTCGTTCAAACGCCCGTGCAAAAGGGACCAGTCTCTTGAAACCGTCGATGCCGTATCCGACCACTCCTCTCGGGCTAGTAGTGCCACCGGAAGTCGTTCCCATTCGTCATCCGCGTAGATGTAAGCGAAAATTGAACGGATCTCTCGGGACATTGAACAGCTTACAAGGGTCGTTGGGTTATTTCAGAATAGGATTGCTTCAACTGAAACATCGGTGGGTACGGGTGATCGGCACGTACTTCCGGAAATAAATGACAATGCCCTGGCTAGTCAGGCTTTTGAGAGCAGTGTATGTGATACTGCGCGGGGGGCATTACCGCTCAATATTGGATCAACCATTTAGGCCAGCGGGCAGACTAATAAAGGGGCAAGGGTGGACAAGTCACGCCTTAAACCCCGCTTCAGGCGACCGCAGTAGACATGGTGAGTTCAACAATGGTGTGCACAACAGGCCCAATTACTCGTGTTACGGGCGGGAACCAGGCATGCACGCCGAGGTATGTAACACGGGATATAACCCATGGGAGGAGCAGAACGGAAGTAGGGACGAAGCGTCACGTGGTCCTGCACCGATGGAGGAGAATCTCACTTATAAGACCAACGCCGCTGAACATAAGCGGCGTGTTCCCACCTCTGAAACACAGTGGGAGGGGGCGTGGCGTCAGATCCCAGAAGCACATCCGATGATTAGACGCGTAGAGGTGGGTAATCCCATAAGAGAACTAACTGCAGATGAAGTATATGGGGCAAGGGGCGACCAATACTTTGCCCGAGGGTGCATCTCAGTAGAGGACAACCACGTGAACACAACCCAGCTGCCGGCCGCAGTGCAGAGTGAGAACATGCATTCTATTTCTTTCGAGGGGAATGCATAGTGCGACAAGGGGTTTGAGCCAAATGAAAATCCCCCCCCCCCTTCACAGGTAAGAAAAAACTGGGCAGTAACGTCAGCCAAATTTGACGTTATCGCGTAACGCTTCAGGTGGACGGACGACGAGAGGCTGGACAACTTGTTGCCTAGGATAGAGGGCAAGGCAAGTGAGTTCGTTTTCACCCAGTTGCCGAAGCGAGTTCTCACGAGTTATCGCGATTTCGTGTATGAGCTGACTTCCAGGTTCCGGGTCATTGAAAAAAGCTGAGTAAACGTAACCAGAGGCAAGGGGAGACAGCGGAAGAATATGCCGCTGAACTGCAGCGTTTATATGATAAGGCACACCCAGATCGTGCTCGTGGCATTCGAAACGAAGATTTGGTACGGAAGTTCTTTGATAGTTTGCTTGATTTAGACGTTAGGTTCGAAGTCGAATATCACAAAGAACCCAAAGATCTAGCGGAGGCCGTGTTTCAGGTAGTGAACCTAATTCAGGTAAAGAACGGGTGTAAGCAGGACCGTCCTTACAAGTCTCACGTCAGACGTACAGTGGACGACGGCACTAACGAACAGGTGGAACAGGTAAACAGAGTGCCGGAAAGCAAACCAATTAAACGCATTGATTTCCCAAATCGAAGACTGAACCCATCAGGTAGCGAGCAACCTAAAGATGATCAGCACGATGTACTAAACCAGATACTGGCCCGGTTGAAGAAACTAGGGGATAGAGATGCAACCGGTCCGTTTAGAAAAGGGGATAGACTGAACGTGGAGGGCTATAAATGCCATAACGGAGGTCATTACGCTCGAGAATGCCCATCTAGGAATGCGATTGAGGAGAAACAGCGATGTCCAAGTAAGGGCAAGGACGAAGTGAAGCATTTAAACGGGACAAGGACCTTCTCGTGTGCCCGAGGAGAGGTCCATTTAGACACGTTAGTCACAGGAAATGAGGGCCAATCAGATAATCAGTACAGTGACGAGATGCCAAAACTTGGGCATAGTGATTTTGACCTTAAATTGGGTAACGGGGTGTACTTTCGGGGTTCCGTAGAAGGGGTGCCGATAGCCTTCACGGCTGACACAGGTTCATCAAGGACGATAATTGCACATAGTGTATGCAGCCAAATACCGGAGTGCAAGAGACCTGTGTTGAAGGGGAGCGCTCCGTTGATGGGACCTGGGGGCTCATTCATCCGTGACTGGGGAACCGCACGGTTAAATCTTTGCTTGGGCAACGTGGAGCTGCAGTGCGATGCTGTAGTTGCCGAGATAGAGGACCAGGCGCTGTTGAGGTATGATGTCCTAGTGGGCAGTGAACATGGTCCAGCCGATTTACTGTTAAGTAAGGGTGTTGTTGTCCTTGGTGGAATGGAAATACCGTGCTTATAGAAGGAAGTTGAGTCGCGTTACAGAAAGGTCACAGTCGCGGAAGACGTCACCGTACCGGCCAAGTCTGAGGCTTTGGTTGATGTTTTCGTAGGTCGCCGAGAAAGCGATGACGATGATAGCCGAGCCGAGTACTTAATAGAAGCAACCGATGGCTTTAAAGACAGGTATCATCTCATGATGGGTGCGACCTTGGTTGATATCAAAAAAGCTGTTACATGCAAGGTTAGGGTTCTCAATCCGCAGGCGGCTGATGTCGCTCTGAAGCAAGATTCTGAGATCGCGTGTACAGAGATGATCGATAGGGTCGTGAGTGTATTAACGGAGAAGGAAAACGAAGGCGATGAAAGTCTAGCAAGGGTTCGCAGGGTCCAGTTAAGGAGTCCCCAGTCGTCTCCTGCGGATGTTATGTTTCTCAAAGCGAGCGAAGCAGATACCCCTGTCCATCTGACTGGGTTGTATACCAGATCAACGCTGGGTAAAACGGACGCCGAAAAGAGCATGGTGGCAGGATTATTGGTCAAGTACAGTGACACCTTTTCGAAGGATGATTGGGATCTGGGACTTACGCATTTGACAGAACACCCTATTAACACCGAGGACACCGCTCCAGTGTAAGCAGCGCCCTCGGCGGGTACCGTTGGCCTACGCTGACGAGAAGAGAAATGCCATCGAAGACCTTATGCGAAAAGGGGTCATAAGAAAAAGTACCTCACCTTTTGCAAGCCCGATCGTGTTGGTTCGTAAAAAGAACGGTGCGGTACGCCCATGCATTGACTACAGACGGGTAAACGCCCTCGTAAAACCCGATGGTTTTCCTTTGCCCAGGGTCAATGACTGCCTTGACGCGGTGTCCGGGTCCCAGTACTTTAGCAGTTTTTACCTCACTTCCGAGTACTTTCAGATACCGCTAAAGGAAGAAGACATCCCGAAAAGCGCGTTCGTGTGCAAGTTTTGCCAGTATGAGGTTACTCGCATGCCGTTCGGCCTCAATAACGCAGCTAGCACGTTTCAAAGGACAATGGAGCTTGCTCTGCAGGGATTGCAGTGGGAAACTTGCCTAGTCTACGTTGAAGACATCATTGTGTTTGGCGTAGATTTGGCTCAGCATATGAGCAGGGTACACGAGGTGTTGAGTCGTATTAAAGATGCGGGCTTGAAGCTATGCCCAGATAAATGCAACGTTTTGCAAACGGAGGTCACATTCCTCGGACACGTCGTGTCCGCCAAAGGCATAAAACCTGACCCAAATAATGTAACCAAGGTGATTAACTGGCCAGTCCCTTAAACAGCAAAGCAGGTAAAGCAAGTTGTTGCAACCGCCTCGTACTACCGTCGTTTTATTAGAGACTTTGCAAAGATTGCAAAGCCCCCAGTAGCCCTGACGGCAAAAGGTGCAGAGTTCGCGTGGAACGATAGTTGTCGAACTAATGATCTAAAACACGCGCTGGTGAGCCCTTCGGTAATGGGGTACCCCCTTAACGAAGGTGGTACGTTTTACTTGGACGTGGATGCATCGGGTATTGGCATTGGCGCGGGTACGCGAGTAGGTCTCTCAATAAGGCTGAGCGAAATTATTGCGTAACTGAAAGAGAATTGCTCGCCGCAGTATACTTCATACAATACTATAGACAGTATTTACTGGGACGACACTTCATTGTCCGTAGTGACCATCAGTCGCTTGTTTGGCTATTTAGCCTCAAGGAGCCAAACGGCAAGATAGCGCGATGGCTTGAGATACTAGCTCCATTTGACTTTGCCATCGAATATCGCATGGGTTCCAAGCATCCCCACTGTGATGCACTTAGTCGGTTGTGCGAGTCCCCTCGCGATTGCACGTGTAGCGAAGTGGACATCACCGAACCCCTCAAATGTGGCCCCTGTCGTAAATGTCGGCGGCTGGCGGAGTGCATGGAACTGGTGTGGCCAGGTAAATTTCCGGATATTTTTGGATCCACAGTGAATCGGGAAACCGTTCAACCGGAAGTGTCCCAAGAGCTGACCCCTTGCAGGGCAGTTACCCAGGTTGAAGCAGGCACCTCTGCTGAAACGGCATCTAAAACACAGAACCCGCCTTGGCTTCGTTTGTACACACCTGAGCATATGGCAAAACTGCAGCTTCAGGACCAAGGTATCAGCGTCATTTACGTTGCTATCCGTGACGGCGTAAAACCGTCTAGCGACGAGATGCTAACTAGGAGTCCGGAAACTCGTCACTATTGGGTCATATGGGATACTCTCTGCATAAAGGAGAACGTGCTTTATAAGCAGTTCAAAAGTGCGGATGGTACTCAAGACCGACTTTGGCTTATTGTCCCCTCAAGCTTACGGAAAGAGGTGTTGCTTCTCGTGCATGATGCATGGCCGGCCGGTCATTTTGGCATCAAAAGGACTAAGGCCCTTCTAGGTCAGAGTGTTTACTGGTATGAGGCAATAGTCGATGTCAGGCTTCACGTCCTAGGCTGCGACAAGTGCCAGTCTGATAAGAAGCCGACAAAGACGCCGAAGGCTCCCCTGAGACATTTAAAGGCTGGTGCTCCCTGGGATATAGTGGCAATTGATTTTACAGGGCCATTTCTAATAACGTAACGCGGTGCTCGGTATATCTAAGTAGCGACGGACATTTTCTCCAAGTATGTTGAGGTCATACCGGTTGCCACTCAAACCGCCGAGGAGTGTGCAAACCAACTATTGAATCACGTTTTCTCAAGGTGGGGCGCCCCATTGTCCATCCACTCCGACCAGGGTGCGGCGTTTGAAAGTAGAGATTTGAAGGAAGTTTGCGCTCTTCTGCAAATTAGGAAAACGCGTACAAGTGCCCGCAACCCACAAGGCAACGGCCAAGTAGAGAGATTTATGCGAACATTTATGCGTATGGTTCGTGCCTTCCTGGTAGGAGAGCAAGACGCCTGGGACGAAAACCTTAGCTGCCTTGCCGGTGCATACCGATGCACCATTCAGGAGTCAACTCGCCTCACGCCCAACATGCTGGTTCTAGGTAGAGAAGTACGTATGCCGGCCGAGGTAATATTTGGTAGCGCGAGTTCAGTACCTAGCGAAACAGTTAGTCCAACTGACTACGCGGCGCTATTGCGCTTAAGGCTCGAGCAGGCACACGAGGTCGCACGTAAGCACCTTCATAAAACTGCAAACTCGAGTAAGGAGATGCATAAAATGCAAGAATGCATTTCCACCAGTATCAAGTCGGTGATCTGGTGTGGTGCCTTCATGAGACGCGTTCGGTTGGTGTGTGTCCAAAGCTGGAGAGAGCATATGACGGTCCATACTTGATCGTGAAAAGACATTCACCTATTAACTTTGAGTTACAAATCAACGTAGATGGCTTAAAACGCGTCGTACACCATAGTAAAATTAAGCCTTACTCCGGTCGTGAGCCGCCGAATTGGGTATTGCGAGCTCAGAAACATTTAGCCCGCATGTAATTGCATCCTTCTTGGTGCACGCAGTCCAACGTTTAATGAGGTCGTGAAGTCTTCATCTTCGTTTGCTTTAACATTAAAAGACGCACACACATATAGGCATCATGGTTGCAGTTCAGAACAGTTGTACATGGATGTTTGGTTGCTATTTTAGGACAAGACTCAACCACTGGATCGACGGGTCTACCGGTGTCGAAGATGTCCTCTTTATGGACGTAAGGACAGAATC